>NW_028250535.1:0-85093 GCF_964263255.1 Lissotriton vulgaris | reverse complement strand
TTGGTGTGCAGACAGACTCTGGACACCCCCACAGGATGAGTCAGTCATTAGACCTGCTAGCTCTACAGTGCCACTACCACCCCCTGTAGTATACAATGTGGTAAGTAGTTTCTGGCAACCACTGAACATGCTAACGGGATTCCTCAGATATTGTGAAAGCATTACTGTATCTTTCATTCAGTCACTTGTGCTCACTTTTCTCAGAATACATAGAATGACAATTGAAATGGTTTCAATAATTATTTATCGGTCAAGCATCAGTCTAGTATGAAACATTTTAGCTGCGACAATCAAAAGATAAAGGAGCAAATGTAATCGCTACTACCAATATCATAAAAAGTAGATACATTTCTGCCATAGTGCTAATAAGATGAATAAAAGCATATTACCTTAAACAATAGCATTGGCGTACTCCTACAAAGCTTAGCCTACCTAACCATGCCTAGCCTAGAGGGGCAGGTGTAGCATGTATGTGTAAGTGCTAGGATATGTCCTAATGGAATCTCATAAAAAATAATGGAGTCAAGAATTCCCTCAGGGAAGTGCTAACCTCTCACCTGACTGTTCTGAATGAAGGCGTTGAGGATGGCATCCCGCAAGGGATGTCAGATCTCTGCTTGTCGAAGGATCAGCTGGCAGAGCCTCTTCTCAGCTTGGAAATAATTCTCCTCTGTCTGTCTAAGGGGGACTGAGGGTGTTTTATACTAAAGTGGTCACTCTGGGGTTTTTCTAGAATCAATATGTTTTGAAATATTCACTAATCCCCTGCTAATCCTATTCAAAACAAATATGATCATGCACAGCTGCCTGTTGGCCATGGATGAAAAAAGTGGTGACCTGTGTACAGAATAAATATACTGTGCCTGGGGACATGTTTATGTACATCAGGTACAGAGATTAAGACTTGTCAAGAGCCTGATGTCGGAGAGACAGAAGTAAGCCTGTGTAAGACCGTTATGTCATATGTCATGTGGATGGGACACAATGTATGTAATCAGTATGTGCATGGTGGGACTAACCTGAAGGACATGACACCTGCATGCTGAAATCTCAGCCCTTCACAGCAAATGTTGACTAAAGGGTCTGTTGTTCAATGATGTTCAACAGCCACCTCTCCGCAATTGACTTACTCCCACTGCACGCATCGTTCCATTATTATAAATAAAAAGACAATGACATCCATCAAAAGTTCTTCTTTTCTAACAATCTTATAGGAGACCAACCATTGATGTAGGTTGTTGTATTACTCCTCGTTCACATAGCCCAAAGCACCTTGTCAGAATCATAGGATGACCTCACTGGTAATTTTAAAAATTTTGGTATTTTAAATATAATCAGGGACACTATCAATTATGTCATTTAAGATGTCATGAGTGATGTAACATACGTAGTCATACAAATACAATAAGAGGTTCCCTGAAGCATGGATTCAATTTGGAGAAGAAACCAGGGGAAAATATTAGTAACAAAAGTCAACAAGATCTTCTCCAAGATCTAAATGAGTAAACAATACGTTTATGATATCAATATACCATACATCAGACCAGTGTTATTAAAAATGTATTGATTGCATTGTCCTAGGATTCAGCAGTAAGGAAGGCCTGCCCTGAAAGTGGTACAGGACCACGGAATATCCACATCCAGACATCAGAAGAAACCGGCAGATCAGAACTTTATATACATATTTATATATATTACCTACTGGCGGTCGCCAGTAGGTAGTTATAGTTAGGATCTACTTTCCATAGGAAATCCGCAACATTCTATTTGGAATAACTTTGGCGCCGGTAGACGAATCTTCGCGAATTGTTTCAAGAAAATGGCCCGCTCCGCTCCTTCCCTGAAAGTTTGGGGGGGATTCGTCAAGTGGGGGCTGAGATAAAATGGGGGTCCCAAAACGTGTTTTCCCCATGTTAATTAACATAGGGCGGTCGGTTTCACTTTTAGCCCGAATGGCTGAATGGATTTCCACCAAACTTGGCAAAATTGTAGGGACTGGTAGCCCGATGTGCCTTTGCTATGTCTCAAGATATGTGCTCCAGTGCATTTTGAGTAATTTAGGTAAAATAAAATATATATATCTATAGGCGCGCCCCGGTACGCGCACCAGGGCGCGCACCGGGCGCGCCACGCGACTAGCGTGGGGAAAGCTGATTGGTTCTCGGGTGTCTGTAAACATTCGAAACAGTCCGGAGCGGTCACCATCTTGTCTCTCGGTAAAATCGAGACACAAGAGGTGGCAAAAACAAAGAGGGGAATTGACCATAAGGGGGCAGGGTACACCCCCCTGACCCCCTAAGTTGGATGTGGGGTCCATAAAAGGGCCCCACGGGGTAAAAAAAAAAATTCTTTTGATTTTCGCGGGGGAGAGCCCGGTTCGCGCACCAGGGAGCTCACCCGGGAGCGTACCATGGGGAAAAAAGAATGACAGACTCTTCAAAAACTGTGTTTATTAATTGTTCTTTTTGTTGTTTTTTTTAATTATTCAGTACCAACATGTAGGTACCAATGCAGAGTCTAAAATGTAATATACACCGTCTCCTCTGTAGATATCTTGCATGTTGTTACAGAAGTTATTGTGGTATATGGAATTCATACCATAGTCTGTCAGGAAAGCAGAAACAACATGGAGGCAGGAGATGATAAAGAGATGTTAAATACACATTGGAGATAATATAGTGGGAGAATGGAAGTAACTATGAGCAAAATTACTTTGTAACATAAAAAAGTTGCACAGTATATTTTAAGTCTCACTTTATATTATATCTATTTTGGTACTATTTCATAACTTACATATAAAAAAGAATAATGTCTCAGACAATTATTAATGTTTAAATAAAAATGTATTGTTGTGATTTTTCAAAATCTAAAAGAATTTGCAATATTAATTCATCAGGTATGTCCTCATTTTTATTCCATGATTCAATTTCTTCTACACAATTAATTAAGTCTTGGTCCAGAGAGTGATCCAAAAAGTCTATTTCATCTTTGTCTTCCTTAGGATTGTTTTCCATATTAATTTCAAATGAAATATTAATTTTATTTTGTTGTTCTTCCATTTTCTTGCTGTAAATTGCATAAAAAATAAATATATCAGTAGAGATAGGGCACTGTTGGGTTTAAGGTCAGACAGGTACTTGTGAGTTTTTAACAGTGAAGTTATCGTTGGGCAGTGAATGGTTTCAGGCAGGAAGTAGAACTATTAAAAAGTGCCTGTGATGAAGCCTAAGTAAATTCATAATTATATTAGATAACCCTAACTCAATCCATAATTATAACAGTGAAGCCTATCTCAATCTCTAACTCTTACAGAGGGACAGTATATAACTTTCTGAAAACGTTTTGTAAAATTAACTTAAAGTGCACAACATAGTTCCCCTTCAAAAATAGTATCTTACCTTTTTAAAAGCAGTTGAAGTTTTCTGTGAAAATTCTTTTGAAATGTCTCTCAGGTACTATTAGTCAAAATGGCTGTGTTTTTCTCTCATTTTTCATATATATTCATGTACATAACCAATCAAATGCCAGCACATAAAAGTAAAAAATGTAAGGAAATTTTAATTGGTTGTAAATTCCAACACTTTCATATGTGTTTTTGTCATGTAATTTACCTCAGAATATTTAGACAGAGCTACAGCCTAAATGCGTCAATGGAATTTAACCAAATTTGGGAAAATGGTAGGGACTGGTATGTAGTAGGGCCTATTCTATATTTGGTGAAAGTCTGTTAAGTGGTTTTTATTTAATTTCATTTCCCAAATTTTTTTGGGGAGCGCTTACCGGTGCGCGCCCTGGTACGCGCACCGGAAGCGCTACGGAAGTCCGCCATTTTGTGGTTCTGTAGAATTGAGACACAAGATGGAGGACAAACAATGTTGGGAATGGGTAGAAGGGGGCACGGTAGACACTTCCTGACCCTCTAGGTTTTCTGAAGGGGGTTTAGGAGGCTCATTTATGTCCCCCCCCAAAAAAAACATTTTAAAATTTTTCACGGGGTGAGCGCCCGGTACGCGCACCGGGAAGCGTACCATGGAGAGTACTCTGGTGAAAAATAGTGAAAAAAGTTAGAAAAAGAAAATCATTATGAGTGATCAGAGGTAGGGTAGCTCTGAAAAGAGCTTTTGGGTTCTGTGGCTGATTTAGGTACCTACAAGTAGGTGCAAATGCACAGTCTTAAATTCAGGAGGAATATTCTATTCCCCTCATTTGAGAAGTGCACACCATCTCCTCTGTATATGTGTTGCATGTTGTAACGCAAGTTATTATTGTATATTGAACCCATTCCATAGTCTCTCATGTAAGCAGAAACAGACTTATTCACATGTTTCTGTGCTTTCTCAAATTGTGGACAAAATTGGTTGGACCAGTTCCATTTCTGTCTTTGGCATATATTAGAATATACCAAGGTAGTTTGTGGAAAAAGTGTCATCAATTGATCAAATGTGTCCGTTAAAAGCATTTCCAGGCCTACCCCAGTCAATGTGCCTAGATCGTTCCCACCACAGTGCACAATTATAAGGTCAGGTTCTGGCAGATGCATAAAAGTTTTCACCAATGGTATCATTTGGTGACATCTCAATCCTCTCTGGCCAATCCACTTGATTTCCACATTTGATAAATCAAGGTTGTGAAAATTTCTGGTAGCTGCATACCTTTGAGCCCAGTGAATGTAGCTATGTCCAATAATCCAGACAAAATACATGGAGAGAGAAGGTTCTGGTGCAGTCAGATGAAGTGTGGGAATGAAATGGCAGTTGGAACAATAGGAGTTTACCCCCCAAAAAATTGTGGAGTTTTCCTGCTCTTGAATTACAAGCAATGATTGGTGGATTCAGATAGTTGAAAACTGAAAGTTAGGGTGCATGGTTGTGTTGTGTGAAAGAAGCAATTTGAATGGTTAAAAAAAAGTCAATTAAACCAATAATGTTCTGGATAAGCTGGTGTTTTGAGAGCTCAAACATCCTTGCTGACTTAATTTGCAACATTGTAGAATAAACTTTTGAACCTGAGAGTTCAGTTAGAGGGAGTTGCTATGGTAACAGGTAGAAAGGTTTAAAAGGGGGATGGGTGTTGGTTTGAAAATAGTGAGGGAAGAGTTTTGATTGGTTGAAATGAGGCATATGTGTGTTGAATTAGAGCTTTTCTGTGCCAGTCTTAGTTTCAGTGTATTGAATGCATACCTTTTGCTCTGCTAAAGAAAAATTGGTGTGTGTGTCTGACACTGTTCTCAATCTCCAAAAACATTTGTAAAGGTAAGTAATGATTTATTTAATTTAGATAGAGACTTATTTGCTCTATGGAGAAGATTTGGAAGTAGATAAGTGAAGTTTCAGTAGTAAAATTGAATGCTTGTACATAGGACTTGTGCAGTGTTTGTAAAACGTTATTTAAAAAACGATTTTGGGGTAAAAGAATGACTTTTATTTTTTTGAGAAGCAATTAATAGTGTCTGCCTCTGTAAAGAAATATATTTGAATGTTTTAGAATTAAGTTACCTGCGTTAATTCAAATTAGGAAGCAGATTGAGATTCTTTCTTGTTGGTTTGTGGTATGTTTTTTGGAAATGTTTGATATTAAAATATGCAAGATAGAGGAATTGTCTTTTGTGAAACAGTGAGGTTTCAGGTGTGAAATTGAATGCTTGTACATAGGACCTGCGCTGTGTTGGTAAAATGTTATTCCAAAAACCATTTTGGTGGCAAATCAATGGTATTTACATTTGGGTCATATTTATGATTGGCTTGTGCCGCAGGTGCGTCACTTTTAACATGGGAAAAAAATGACGCACCGGTGGCGCAAGGCTTTCAAAAATAAGGCCCTGAGTTTTTTTGCTGTTGGTTTGTGGTATGTTTTTTGGAAATGCTTGATATTAAAATATGTAAGATAGAGGAATTGTCTTTTGTGAAACAGTGAGGTTTCAGGATTAAAATTGAATGCTTATACATAGGACCTGAGCTGTGTTGGTAAAATGTTATTCCAAAAACGATTTTGGTGGCAAATCAATGGTATTTACATTTGGGTCATATTTATGATTTGCTTGTGCCGCAGGTGCGTCACTTTTAACATGGGAAAAAAATGACGCACCGGTGGCGCAAGGCTTTCAAAAATAAGGTCCTGAGTTTCTTTGCTGTTGGTTTGTGGTAGGTTTTTTGAAAATGCTTGATATTAAAATATACAAGATAGAGGAATTGTCTTTTGTGAAACAGTGAGGTTTCAGGAGTGAAATTGAATGCTTGTACATAGGATCTGCGCTGTGTTGGTAAAATGTTATTCCAAAAACGATTTTGGTGGCAAATCAATGATATTTACATTTGGGTCATATTTATGATTGGCTTGTGCCTCAGGTGCGTCACTTTTAACATGGGGAAAAAATGACGCACCAGTGTCGCAAGGCTTTCAAAAATAAGGCCCTGAGTTTCTTTGCTGTTGGTTTGTGGCATGTTTTTTGGAAATGCTTGATATTAAAATATGCAAGATAGAGGGTTTGTCTTTTGTGAAACAGTGAGGTTTCAGGAGTGAAATTGAATGCTTGTACATAGGACCTGCGCTGTGTTGGTAAAATATTATTCCAAAAACGATTTTGGGGGCAAATCAATGGTATTTACATTTGGGCCTTATTTATGATTGCTTTGTGCCGCAGGTGCGTCACTTTTAACATGGGAAAAAAATGACGCACTGGTGGTGCAAGGCTTTCAAAAATAAGGCCCTGGGGGGGCGTGGCTAGCAGCCGGTGATGGCGGCAGCATAAAGGACAGGCTCCGTGGTTAAAGCGGCCTCTCCTACAATCCGACTAGTGATCCGGCGTTCTTTTTCATCCCTGCAGGAGGGAACCAAAGCCCAGGACCGGGCGGGATAAGCGGCGGCAAGTTGCAAGAAAATCCGACTTCTGGAAGCAGAGTTCTGACGGAGCCTCGACGTGATCGGAACTGAGAAGAGAAGCCGGGGACTGTCCTTCCAGCGCAGCCCGGCAGGAAGTGGAGCTGCGCCGGGTGACGTACACCGGAAGCGCCCGGCCAGTGACTGTGGTCAACGAAAGTGCACTGATCTCCGAAGATTTCGCCGGCCGGAGCGGGCAATGCTGTAGGTTGACGGTGGGGAAGAAGCAGCGGACCGCTATATCCTCTCCTCGACGATCGGACCACACATCGCGGGCAGCCGGGGAGATGAAGAGTGAGGAGGTGAGCCGCCATATTGTGTGGGGCGGACGGGACTATGCGGGCGAGGCGCTGACTGCTCCCTGAGGTGCCTACACTGTACTCGGACTCAGGAGGCGCGGCGGCTGCGGGTAGCGGCTGCCGGAGGGACCAACCCATTCTCGGCATGCACCTTCAGCTGCAGCAGTGCACACTTGGCTCAATCGGTGTAGGAGAACGCCGTAATACGGGGGGGACCGCCTGACCCACATCGTGACTCCCCGCCTGCAGGGACAGTGTCACTAAGCTCGTGGCGCCAAAGGGGGCAAGTGGAACTATGACTTAGCCGCTGAATTACCTGGGCATGTACCGAGCTCACGGAGCTACGAACATTTTGTATTGGCAGTTACAGTGGTGCACTTCGGACACTAGCCCCGCTTGGTGTCTGCAAGGCGCTGTTGACGCTGCGGAGCAGCTGAGTGACCCGCACGGACGCGGTAAACTCGTGGTGGAGGACATCCTGGCTTTTAGGATACCATAAAGAGGCACCGCACACAGAAAGGTCACACACTGCAGGTGGGTCCGACCTCACACATCCAGTGCGCTCCATTGGTGAGAGAAGGAGAAAAAGAACGTCTGACACCCCTACATCGTGCCGTGCCCTTTGCGACCAAAGACAATCTAATCTATGCCTTGGAACTGGGTGGCGGACTAAACCCTAGGCCCAAGACCTGGGAAAAACCAAAAGTAAAGTGTAGATCTCTTCATGTAGACCCGCCCCATCTACGTGGGTTGGTGTAACCGCGCAGATCTTCAATCGCATTCAACCCAGGGCGGGGGAGAAGCCTCCCGCCCGACCAACTATACCGGCGCGAACAACAGAGACCAACGTCGCACTCAGGAGGGACGGACGCAGTCCTCCAACTCGGGAGTGCCCGAAAGCCGAGGAGACCGCCGGCATGGCGGGGAAAGGCCCGAAAAGTGGTACCACGCAGACCCTAATAGACAGATATGCATGGGACAAGCCTACCACCTCCCCGACGGTCGGAAGAGAGCCGGCTGGCAAATCCGTGGATGCACCAGGGGGCAAGAAGGCCACACTGGATGATGTGATGCAAGCATTGGCACAAGTACAGGCGACTGTGGGTTCGATCTCGACCGAAATCACGTTAATCAGAGCCGACTTCCATAAACTGCCGGAGAAGGTCAATGCAATGGAGATTGTGACGAAATCATTAGTGGAGGATGTGTCGGAGCTGCAGTTGGCTGTGGAAAGGTTATCGACAGATAATAAGGTACTGCGGGGAAAGCTCGATGAGCAAGAAGGGCGCTCTAGACGGAACAACATCTGTTTAATTGGCGTACCGGAGTCTGAAGGTACGAGAGCTATGGACTTATATGTGGAAAGCCTGATCAAAAATGAACTGAAGCCGAAAGGACTGTCCACATTCTTCTCCATGGAGAGGGCCCACCGTGTCCCGGTTGGCCAGCCGAAACCGGGGGCGGCCCCGCGGCCCATTGTTGCCCGGCTATTCAACTTCCGGGATAGAGACGCCATCCTACAGGCAGCCCGAGTCTCCCCCCCCTGTCAGAATCCAAAACTCTACACTGGCCTTCTTCCGAGACTATACGGCGGAGGTCGCACGCAGGAGAAGAACGTTCTTCGAGGTGAAGAAAGAACTTAGAGCGAGGGAGATCCCATACTCGATGCTCTTTCCGGCCAGACTGCGGATAGTGGCAGATAACAAAACATGGTTCTTCGACACCCCGGAATCCGCGAGGGACTGGCTGGAAGGATGGAGAACGACCACCCAATCTCGACGATCCAACCGGACACAGAAGGGTCGTAATAACGGACGTCACCCGAGCTCCCAATCATCAGGAGGAGGGCTGGAAGACGGCTCACCGTTGAGAGAGAGTGTGGGCGATGAAGATAAGGAGGAACAATGACTTCCCGGTACAGTGCTAATGGAACTACTGTAATGCACGCCTGAGGACCGCCAATGGAAACTGGGTGATGGGCCTCCAGGGAGAAGAGCAAGTACACTGTTTTGGGGATGGGACAAGCACTCTGCTAAGTTGGGGGGGCAGGCAGTTCTGAGTCCGTATAGCAGGGGGGCAGGGAGGGGGGAAGTTACGGGAAGGGGGGTGGTTATTGTTATGGACTGCTTGATCGAAAAGGTTACAGGTTTGACTCAAGACAACAGGACACAGCACAACACTATCACTGCGAAACATCACAAGCTATACAAAATGTCACGCGAAAGTGTGACTGTTAAATGTACACCTACCTCACCTCTGGTCAGACGCACTGCCTCACATGGGGGACAGTGGGTTCGCCCCCGGGAAAGATCCATCCACGGGTGAGAGGTATAATGACTCCGAGTGCAGTAAGGTGGCCCCAACTCAAGCCAACGCCATGGCCATTATAGATCAGGCTACCCCGACGGCCCCACTACAGATCATGTCTTGGAACGTCAGGGGGCTGGGCGACAAGATTAAAAGGGGGTTGGTTTTTCTGGGGATTAAGAGATTGGGACCGGCCCTGGTCCTTCTTCAGGAGACACACCTAGCTGGCGCTGCTAGACAGGCAATGGATAGACGGGGCCACCAAATGATAGCACATGCGGAATTCACCTCAGGGACACGTGGCACAGGCATATTGATACGAAAATCCTCCCAATTCATAATACAGTCCACCAAGATAGACGATCAGGGCCGCTTCGCGGCGGTTCATGGACAATGGGAAGGCAAGCCATTGAATGTGGTCTCGGTCTACATCCCACCGGCACTCCATGCCGTGGCGTTGCCGGACCTCGGTAGGTTCCTCTTAGAGCTCCCGGAAGGGGATTTAATCGTAGGGGGAGATTTTAATGCAGTGCTACACAACACACGTGATAGGTTCCCTGCACGAGCACACTTAGACGGCCCCAACAGACTCAGTGGCTTCCTGGAGGCACAGGGTTTGGTGGATGTATGGCGCCAAATGCACCTAGAACAACAGCAATACACCTACTACTCCGCAACGCACAACAGCCTGTCTAGGATAGATTACTTCCTCACACTAGGGAATGGTCTCCTCACCATAGATGATGCACAGATAAAACCGAGGGGTATTTCGCATCATTCACCGCTTACTTTAACACTGTCAAGTCAAGAGAAGACTCATAGGAGGCTATACCCGATCTATCCAGGGTATCTTAAAGTACCATCCATTAGTAAAGACTTAAAGAAGGCGACCCGACATTACTTTGAGGAGAATCTGACCTCGGTCGAGTCCCCTTCGGTTCTGTGGGAAGCATATAAAGCGGTACTCAGGGGACAAGCCATTGCAGTGATCGCAAACTATAAGCAAACTCGGCGGAGAGAGGTTTTAGAGCTGGAATTGAAACTCGAAAGAGCAAACGCAGCCCATATGGCGGACCCATCAGACGACACACTCCATTCCCTACAAATACGTCAGCGCCTCCATGATGACCATCTGAGGCGACAGACCATGGCAGACATTGCAGCCACCAAACATAGAGTCTATGACATAGGGGATAAGGCTAAGTAAGCTCCTGGTGTGGCTGGATAGGAAGCAGGGGGGCAGCAGGACTATACTACAAATTACGGACGTCTATGGGGTAGTGCATACACGGCCTGAAGAAATAGTGGACACAATGGCTGATCACTTCAGCGAGGTATACACCCCGACGGTAGTGGTGACAGAGGAGGAAGCACTGAATGCCCTCCATGACATATCATTGCCAACACTGACAACGGAGGCGACGGAAGACCTTGACTCCGACCTGACAACTGAAGAAATTCAGTTGGCTATTAACGCGATTCATTCGGGCAAGGCTCTTGGCCCGAACGGGATGCCCATTGAATGGTTTAAAATGATGTCTGAATCCCTGAGTGAACCCCTTCTACAGATGTATGTGGAGAGTAGGGAGAAAGGAATGCTGCCCCCTAACGAACGGATAGCGAACATAGTGGCTATTCTGAAGCCGGGCAAACCGCCTAACGAATGTAAGTCATACAGGCCCATCTCGCTCCTTAATCCTGAAGCTAAATTACTAGCAAAATTGTTGGCGAACAGGCTGTTGCCGTACTTGGAACAATTGATCCACCCAGACCAGTCGGGCTTCATGCCACATAGAAGTACGCACTGAATCTTCGCAGAGTGCAGGGGGTACTGGCGAGAACCCCACTGTTGACGGAACCGGCAGCAGTACTGTCATTGGATGCCAAAATGGCATTCGATATGGTGGAGTGGAATTACCTCTTTGCAGTACTTACCCGCATGGCGTTTGGACCCAATTTTATCTACTGGATACGGTTGTTATATACTGACCCCGTGGCGCGAATAGTAGCAAATGGCCACATATCACGTGAAATACATTTGGCTCGGGGGACCAGGCAGGGGTGCCCACTATCGCCCATCCTCTTTGCGTTGGTTTTAGAGCCCTTGGCAGTCACCATTCTGAAGACGCCATTATTAAAGGGAATTAGATGGAATGATAACTGGGAGGATAGGGTGTCCCTGTATGCCGATGACATGTTGATTTACTTAACGGAACTGGACAGCAGTATCCCGAATCTCCTGACAATATGCAACACACATGGGCGGGCGTCCGGCTACACTATTAACTGGACAAAATCGACAATTTATGAGTTGAATGGCCCACTCCCGACCCTTCCGGAGTCTTGCCCTCTGGAAGTGGCTGCCACTTCATTTAAATACCTAGGAATATATATCACCCGAGACGCTACAGAATTCTTTAACTGTAATCTACAACCTCCTCTCATTCGCCTACGCAATGACGTAAAGCACTGGAAGGGACTTCCATTGACGCTGTTGGGCAGAGCAGCTTTGTTTAAAATGATGGCGCTGCCGCGTTTTTTGTACGTACTTGAGAACACTCCAACTTTAATACCTTCAAGTTATTTCCAGAAGGTGACTGCTATGATATCGGGTCTATTGTGGGGGGACCGGCCAGCCCGTATAGCGCATGCAAAGCTTAACAGGAGCTGGTACGATGGCGGGATCGCCTTGCCTAACATGCACTTGTTCTACTGGGCGACTCAGCTCAAGATTCTCAACCAATGGGTATACGCCCCACAGGATGACCCGGCATTTAGGGCTGATAGGGCCCAATTGGGCACAAACAGCTTACTAGCACCACTATACCATAAGGGTACTGCAGCGAAATTAATGGGACCCACCAAACATACAGTACAGCTGTGGTATAAGGCGCAAACGAAACTCCAATGGGAGGGAGTCATAACGAAACTAACACCACTATGGGACACAAAGGCGCTGGGACACTTGAGACGTACTAAGGGATTCACCCAGTGGGATAACATTGGGATATCAACAGTGGGAGACATGTGGTCTAGAGAGGGGGTGGTCCCATTCTCACACCTTCAGCAGCACTATGACTTGGGTCACACAGAACTGTTTAGATATGTACAAATTAGGCATGCTCTTCAAGCAGTTATCCCGCCGGATACCACACTCCCTGAGTCCTCGCCGCTTGAGGACCGTCTGCTTACAGACTTTATGGAGGAAGGCGCGACCTCCTTGACGTACCGAAAACTGCTGAATAACCTGCCCGACCCGCTGGGGAAGCTAAAAGATAAATGGGTGTAGGACGTCGGGGATATGGACGAATCCGAATGGAGCACAGCTATAGCATCACCACGTGAGGCAGACATATCGGCTAGGTTCCGCTTGGTACAATTGAAAATCCTACATAGGATATATTATACAAGAACTACACTGCACAAATTACAGAGGGCAGATCATCCATATTGTCTTAGGGGGTGCGGCGATGAAGGCACTTTCATACACACACTTTGGGGTTGCACGGGCCTCGTGGGATACTGGCAGCGGGTAATCCGCACCATCGCACAAACATTAGAAACCTCACTAACACTGGACCCACGTATGTGCCTGTTAAATGTATGGGGACCTACTGACTTATCATATTATGGTAGGCTATGGACCACAATAGGCCTCATTACAGCCAAACGTGACATTGCACAAAAATGGGGGACGGCGGAGCTCCCCACCTTGACGCAGTGGGGCAGGAATATGGATACACTTATGGTAACAGAGAGGGCGGTGTATAAAGTGAGGGCCAACCGGCGCAAGTGGAATGGGATATGGCAGCCATGGAACACTTACAGAGGGGACATCTGCGAACCACTACTGGAGGACGATATTGATAGTTCTGAGGATGAGGCGGAAGCTGATTGATTGTTGGGGGATACCGACAGTGACACGTATGAGGAACGAATGCCATATAAGGTACATGAGGAGCAGTGGGGAGGACCCGGTTGGGAGGGGAATTGGACTCAAGTGTTGCTTGAAAGTATGACATTTAGTAGGGTAGTGTTGATAGCGATAAGCTGAAGAAATATCGTATGTGTTTCTATTGAGTCACAATTTGAGTTTTGTTCACATAAAATACAAAAAGCAAGATGTTCCTGCATCCGTGTACAGACTGATTTTAGAGACCCAGCAAGTCGGCGGATCCGTAGACTACAAATAACCGGAAAGGAACCGGACGCCAGCATGTGTAACGTTCATATGCAAAACTTTTAAGCCGGCCCCAGGGTTGTAGGCGCACATATGTACTGTGTTGGAAATTTCAATAAAGTCTTGCAAAAAAAAAATAAGGCCCTGAGTTTTTTTGCTGTTGGTTTGTGGTATGTTTTTTGGAAATGCTTGATATTAAAATATGTAAGATAGAGGAATTGTCTTTTGTGAAACAGTGAGGTTTCAGGATTAAAATTGAATGCTTGTACATAGGACCTGTGCTGTGTTGGTAAAATGTTATTCCAAAAACGATTTTGGTTGCAAATCAATGGTATTTACATTTGGGTCATATTTATGATTGGCTTGTGCTGCAGGTGCGTCACTTTTAACATGGGAAAAAAAAGACTGACCGGTGGCGCAAGGCCTTCCTAAATAAGGCCCTGAGTTTCTTTCCTGTTGGTTTGTGTCTTGCTTTTTGATAATGTTTGCTATCAACTTTTGCAAGATAGAGTATTTGTATTTTGTAAAACAGTGAGGTTTCACTAGTGAAATTGAATGCTTGTACATAGGACCTGCGCTGTGTTGGTAAAATGTTATTCAAAAAACGATTTTGGGGGCAAAACAATGGTATTTACATTTGGGCCTTATTTTTGATTGGCTTGTGCCGCAGGCGCGTCACTTTTAACATGGGAAAAAAATGACGCACTGGTGGCGCAAGGCTTTCAAAAATAAGGCCCTGAGATTTTTTGCTGTTGGTTTGTGGTATGTTTTTTGGAAATACTTGATATTAAAATATGTAAGATAGAGGAATTGTCTTTTGTGAAACAGTGAGGTTTCAGGATTAAAATTGAATGCTTGTACATAGGACCTGCGCTGTGTTGGTAAAATGTTATTCCAAAAACGATTTTGGTGGCAAATCAATGGTATTTACATTTGGGTCATATTTATGATTGGCTTGTGCCGCAGGTGCGTCACTTTTAACATGGGAAAAAAATGACGCACCGGTGGAGCAAAGCTTTCAAAAATAAGGCCCTGAGTTTTTTTGCTGTTGGTTTGTGGTATGTTTTTTGGAAATGCTTGATATTAAAATATGCAAGATAGAGGATTTGTCTTTTGTGAAACAGTGAGGTTTCAGGAGTGAAATTGAATGCTTGTACATAGGATCTGCGCTGTGTTTGTAAAATGTTATTCCAAAAACGATTTTGGGGGCAAATCAATGGTATTTACATTTGGGCCTCATTTTGGATTGGCTTGTGCCGCAGGTGCGTCACTTTTACCATGGGAAAAAACTGACGCACTGGTGGCGCAAGGCTTTCAAAAATAAGGCCCTGAGTTTTTTTGCTGTTGGTTTGTGGTATGTTTTTTGGAAATGCTTGATGTTAAAATATGTAAGATAGAGGAATTGTCTTTTGTGAAACAGTGAGGTTTCAGGATTGAAATGGAATGCTTGTACATAGGACCTGCGCTGTGTTGGTAAAATGTGATTCGAAAAACGATTTTGGTGGCAAATCAATGGTATTTACATTTGGGTCATATTTATGATTGGCTTGTGCCGCAGGTGCGTCACTTTTAACATGGGGAAAAATGACGCACTGGTGGCGCAAGGCTTTCAAAAATAAGGCCCTGAGTTTTTTTGCTGTTGGTTTGTGGTATGTTTTTTGGAAATGCTTGATATTAAAATATGTAAGATAGAGGAATTGTCTTTTGTGAAACAGTGAGTTTTCAGGATTAAAATTGAATGCTTGTACATAGGACCTGCGCAGTGTTGGTAAAATGTTATTCAAAAAACGATTTGGGGGGCAAATCAATGGTATTTACATTTGGGCCTTATTTATGATTGCTTTGTGCCGCAGGTGCTTCACTTTTAACATGGGAAAAAAATTACGCACCGGTGGCGCAAGGCCTTCATAAATAAGGCCCTGAGTTTCTTTGTTGTTGGTTTGTGTCTTGCTTTTTGATAATGTTTGCTATCAACATTTGCAAGATAGAGGATTTGTATTTTGTGAAACATTGAGGTTTCACTAGTGAAATGGAATGCTTGTACAAAGGACCTGCGCTGTGTTGGTAAAATGTTATTCCAAAAACGATTTTGGTGGCAAATCAATGGTATTTACATTTGGGTCATACTTATGATTGGCTTGTGCCGCAGATGCGTCACTTTTGACATGGGAAAAAAATTACGCACTGGTGGCGCAAGGCTGTCAAAAATAAGGCCCTGAGTTTCTTGGAAATGCTTGATATTAAAATATGCAAGATAGAGGAATTGTCTTTTGTGAAACAGTGAGTTTTCAAGAGTGAAATTGAATGCTTGTACATAATGCTTGTACATAGGATCTGCGCTGTGTTGGTAAAATGTTATTCCAAAAACGATTTTGGTGGCAAATCAATGGCATTTACATTTGGGCCTTATTTATGATTGGCTTGTGCCGTAGGTGTGTCACTTTTAACATGGGGAAAAAATGGCGCACCGGTGGCGCAATGCCTTCCTAAATAAGGCCCTGAATTTCTTTGTTGTTGGTTTGTGTCTTGCTTTTTGATGATGTTTGCTATCAATATTTGCAAGATAGAGTATTTGTATTTTGTAAAACAGTGAGGTTTCAGTAGTGAAATTGAATGCGTGTACATAGGATCTGCGCTGTGTTGGTAAAATGTTATTTCAAAAAAGATTTTGGGGGCAAATCAATGGTATTTACATTTGGGCCTTGTTAGACCTGTCTGCTCCTGTGAGTCCCCTCACAATTATGATTTATTTTATCCCCTTTGGCCTCCTAGTGTTACTATTTTTTTTTTATGTCCACCAGGATTCTTTTTAGTGTGGCAGGGGGCTAGGTGTTCCTTGACTAGGCCGGCCTTCTTTTCCTCTGAGGCCTAGTCCATATCCTGAAAATTTATGGTCGCCTGGAAACCTAAAATGGTGTCCAGCAACTGCCATAACTGCCACCGTAGGAGAACAGATCCATTGGGTTCTATGGAGAAGGTTCTGGAACCTCCTGGCTGGTTCTGAGAGCCCTAGGTCAGCCTATATAAGGCAAGGTCAGGGGTGGCCATTTTGTGTAGCCTTGACCAGTGTGGAGGGAGGTGACTACAGGAGGAGAGCTTTGCACCCGTAGGAACACGATCGACTTGTGGGCCGGCTGTTCCCTATTTGGATGTGACCACCCTGAAGATGACCAAACCCCACTGAATCAGAATTACTTTGTTCACCCAGAACATAGACTTTCACCACAAAAGCACCGAAGAACATATCGGTGTGAACTTAGAAATCAGCGGGGTTTCATACACCCCTGGGACACTCTTGTCATCATTCACCTTGATTACCCCTTTGAAACGACACTACAGTGAAGAAGGAAGAGGAGCTGAAATCACAACCGCTGCGACTGACTTCGAGACAGGCGAGGCACACTCACTGTGAAAAGGGTAGCGAAGCCGGTAGCGTGGCCAAGGGAGAGATCGTCCATTCCCCTTGGAATCATCTGAAGCGGCATTGGTGAATCTGAGAGCCAGCACTTCCGTGGTTTCGTTATGGTGGAGGACGGACCAACGCCAGCGAATGCGGGGCAGAGGAAGAGCTTCGGGAGGGGAGCCGAGCGTCATCGAGGAAGGCGGAACTGCACCAGGGGCGGACCTGCGCAGAAGGAGGAGCAGCGCCACCACCGGTGAGGAGATCGTCAAGCGCGGAGTTGTGTCCCGACGTCGCTTCACGAAGAAGTCCCACTGAGACTCCCGAACCGCTTTGGAAGAGCGCCGTACGCCTCCATTCTCAATCCTGAGGAGAGGTTACCCACCGAGACTGTCCCGCACCAGTGAGGCAACTCCAGCATAGCACAAGTAAGCTGGGATTGACACGGGCTGAGGGCGGAGGCGGAACTTAAAGGAACTGGGTCCTGAGGGGTGCCAAACGAATGCCGCAGTGAATGCGATCAGGCCAGCGGTATTTCCCTATTCTATCCTACCACCTTACCAACGAACAGTCTCACAACTGGGCTTGTTTAACCCTTGGACTGCCGGACTCATAGGCGGGGGAGATTAAATTGGGAGAGTGAACCTCGTGTGGGATTCAGGCCGATGACACAAGGAGGTTAGTGAAAGGGGTAACCTCATTATAGAAAAAGTGTGTTTAGAACCACCAAAGTTTCTCTTGCAGAGGAAGGAGAATTTCACTAGGGCAAAATGAGATGTGTGGCTAACTTACCTGTTCTTTTCTAGTGGGGCGGCTGTGCAATGAAGTGTCAACCCATTGAAAGACAGTGGTTCTAAAATATCTGTGTACCTGCAGGCTTAGGGGTAAAGTATACTCTGGTTCTCTCTAAAGAATCATCAATCGTAATACTTCTTCTGTCTGCAATTGTCTTGTATTGATTTCTCTAAGAAGAAAGAGGGTCATGTAAACTGATGTTGAAATGTGATATGAAATGTATTAAGTGCTGAAATTGCAGTAATTTGAAAAGTGCTGCACTAATGTGATAAAGACAGTGAAGAATATAAAGAACAAAGAATCTATTTTATAAAATACAAGCCGTATTTTTCTAACAAGGTGTAGTGTCATTTTTGGAATGGATGGGCTCTGGGTTCCTGAAAGGTTATTACGCAAGCTTAACACATTAAGCCTTTGGAATTAGTCTTCCCCTCTGTGCCAGGCTATCCACGTGTTGGCTAGGAAACCCCTAGGTCTAACAGGCCTTATTTTTGATTGCCTTGTTCCGCAGGTGTGTGACTTTTAACATGGGAAAAAAATTACGCACTGGTGGCGCAAGGCCTTTATAAATAAGGCCCTCAATTTCTTTGGTGTTGCTTTGTGTGTTGCTTTTTGATAATTGTTGCTATTAACATTTGCAAGATAGAGGATTTGTATTTTGTGAAACAGTGAGGTTTTAGTAGTGAAATTGAATGCTTGTACATAGGACCTGTGCTGTGTTCGTAAAATGTTATACAAAAAACGATTTTGGGGGCAAATCAATGGTATTTACATTTGGGCCTTATTTATGATTGCCTTGTGCCGCAGGTGCGTCACTTTTAACATGGGAAAAAAATGATGCACCGGTGGCGCAAGGCCTTCCTAAATAAGGCCCTGAGTTTCTTTGTTGTTGGTTTGTGTCTTGCTTTTTGATAATGTTTGCTATCAACATTTGCAAGATAGAGGATGTGTATTTTGTGAAACACTGAGGTTTCACTAGTGAAATTGAATGCTTGTACATAGGACCTGCGCTGTGTTGGTAAAATGTTATTCAAAAAACGATTTTGGGGGCAAATCAATGGTACTGTCTAATCTTTGTCAATAATGTAAAACCAATTCATGTGCTCAAAATATTTTTTTAGAATAACATTTAAAAAACAGAGATAAGGTTATATGTATAAGTACTATAGTGTTTATATTGTTTACTTATTGTCATTGCTTTGTTGTTTGATAATAGTGGTCTATAATGTGTTTTTTTTGTTTTCTTTACAACAGATTAAAATCAACATTTCAATATTAAGGCAAAATGCCCACAAGCCAGAGGAAAAGGAAAGATGCTATGCGAAAAAAAAACAGCAACGCAATTAACAGTGTTCTACAACAAATACTACAAAAAATGTGCTTCTGGTAAGACAACGAAGTCCTTTCTTGGGAATATTTATAGATAAAAAAAATGTAAATATACATGTAAGTTTACAGAAGGAGACAGGAAATTTGAAGAGAAAGGAGAGGTCTCCCCAAAATCTTACTACTGCAGCAGGAGAAAATAATATTTATAGGAACAGAAGACAAAATTAATTTAGGGACATACGTAAACGAATGTTTTGCAATAGGGTAGTTTTAAATGTATTAAAAAACATTACGAAAGGTACACAGAGAGCTGCTTTTTATAAGAAAAAGAAAAATGTAGAGAAGATTGTTGATCAAGCTTTTGAAGTTAAGAACAAATTATTTATTTTAGTAATCAATAGAATTAGGACACTTAACAAGACAATTGATGTTTTCAAATCAAACAGTAGATTCAAAAGAGTAATTAATCGAACTAATTTTTGTAAAGTTTGTTCTGGAGAATGGATGCATAGTTCAAGTTGTGAGCCATTTTTTAATGAGGAGAGTTATTTCTAGGAGAATGATTTAGTGCATGCAGTTGACACCAGTGGTCGGGCATATGAGGCGAAAGATGGTTGTCCAATTGAAAAAGAGAAACTTGTGTCTAGAGATGTAGAAGAGGTATTAAGTGACGAAGTTTTAGGAAGACGTACTAAGGGTCCAGTGTACAATTGGAAATGTAGTAGTATTTGTAGTGTGCGACAGGATTCTATCGATGTGCTTCGTAATTCCTTATGTACATATAGTAAGAAAAGTCCAAAACAAAAAATGAAGATATTGCAAGACTTAGATCCTTGAAGAGTGAGAGAAAATTAGCAAGTTTCAGCTGAAATCAAGTGAAAGGCCTAATTTTATTTGTGTGTGTTGTCGACTGACTCATTATAAGATTCAGACTAGGTTAGTTGATTTATATGAAAAAAGTGAAATGGAAAATAATAGTGATTGGAGGAATTTTGCAACTTATTTGTTGGTGGAGAATTGTTTTGATTTGAGTTTTGATCAGCGTATTTGTAAATATTGTTATAATAAATTAAATGAAAACAGAATGCCTGCTAGAGTTGTTTATAATAATCTGGAGTTGGTAGACATTCCTTCTGAATTGATGGATTTAAATACATATGAATCTATTTTGATTCAATGTGTCCATCCTTTTCAGGCAATTGTTCGCATGGAGCCTAAGACAGGAAAATTGCCTCCTTCAGATTTACAGAGAGGATTAAAGGGAAGAGTTGTTTATTTGCCTCTAGATTTCAAGAGCAATATTGATATTATTGGTGTAGAAAAAGTGGAAGAGGAACCTTTAGGTATTCTAGTTAATGGGGTTCCAACAAAGAGAAAGAAAATCTGGCAAGATTTAGTGGATGTTAAGAAAGTCAAAAAGGCAACGTTGTATTTGGTCAAAAACAATGAGTACTACAAACATGTATGTGTTGAAGCAGTGGAAATAGCTGCCGAAGAAGACAGTGATTGTTCACTCAGCCAAATTGAAAAAGTTGATGTGTCTAGAGGTAAAGAAATATATGAACAATATACTGTTTATCCTTTGCATTCCAAAGAAGTAATGGGGAATGCAATTGACTTGTTTCAAATGAAAGCAGCAAAAGGAAGTCCCATTAGTGTATGGGAAGAAAGTTTGGAAGCTCGTTGTTTTCCACAGCTATTTCCAACAGGTCGAGGTGGACGATATGACAATCGACCAGTTCAAATTCCTGCAGCTGAATACCGGACTTTAAGATTATATGCTGAAGATTCAAGGTTTCGTCAATGCATTCCATATTTGTTTCATCTACTGTATGAAAGTGACTTGTCTGGACTTTCATATGCAGTAAATCATATACTGGAAAGTGGAGCACATCTGCAAAATGTTTCGGCAAGGGACTTTATGGAAAAAGTAAATCTGCAAGATAATATTTTGGAATCTCATCTAATCAATCTCATGGCATGTCAGCGTGATACAAACGAGTATTGGTACCGTCGTCATGGGGAATTGAAATGTATGCTAAGAAACTTAGGAACTCCTACATGGTTCCTCACTCTTAGCTGTGCTGAGTATGCATGGGACGACTTACTTGAATTTCTACGCGAGGCAAATGCTAATATACAAAATATAGAATTGAAAACACCAGGAGAACTGTGTTCTTTGGATCCAGTGAATGTATGCAGATATTTAAATCATAGATTTTAAAGCTATGATGTATGTTATTACCAATAAAAAATCCTCCTCTTGGAGAGGTTTTGGATTTCTTTTGGAGAAAGGAGTATCAAGCGAGAGGTGCTCCTCATATACATATGTTGTTGTGGATTAAAGATGCACCCAAATTTGGAACAGATTCGGATGAAACAGTGATGAGTTTCATTGAAGAGTATGCAACATGTGCTGTTCCTAAAAGTACTGAAGAAAACAATTTAAGGCAACAAGTTTTACGCTTCCAATCCCATCGTTGTGGGAAGTACTGTCGTCGAAAATTCAAAAACAAGGAAAAGTTCTACATAAAATGTCGTTTTGCTTTTCCACAAGCAGTGATTTCTAAAGGAAGAGTAAATAATTTGATGTCATCTCTACGACATACTGTGACGAGGAAATCACCCAAAAATACATACAATTTAAAAAGAAACGAAGAGTCCAAGTACATCAACGACTACAACCCAGTGATATTGTCCATGTGGAATGCTAACATGGATATTCAGTTCGTTGCTGACAACTCTATTGCTGTGGCTCGATATGTGACATCTTACATCACAAAAAAAGAAAAGACAGAACTAAAGGAAATGTGGGAGGACATTTCACATGAAAAGAGTCTAAGCAAGAAATTATACAGTTACAGTCTGAAGATGTTGTCGCATCAAGAAATTGGAGCATATGTATGTTCTGATCGGTTATCATCAGCAAGTCTCTATGCCAAATCGAGAACAATCATGTGGGTGAGTCTAGGTCTTGCTGCAACACGAAACTGAGTTTTGAAATCTGTACAAGAAATTGAGTATTTGGCGGAGAAAGAACCAAATAGTACAGATATTTTGAAGACAAACATGTTGGATACATACTATCCAAATAGAAGTAGTCACCTTGAGAACGCTTGTTTGTATGAAGTTCTGCAAAACTATAGTTATAAAAGGAACATCACAGAAGATATCAATAATGGAAAATATGCTGTCATTGGAAATGAAGGATGTCTAGTGAAGCAGAAAAAAGGCCATTTGATTAATCATCGAAAATTGAGTTGTGAATCTCCAGACAAAAGAGAATTTTACTATTTAGCTCTTTTGCAACTCTTTAAGCCATGGCGTATAGAAGAGGAACTACTTGGAGATTTTCTCTGTTACGAAGATTCTTTTAATGCAACGAAGGATACCATAGAATGTCCTGTTTTTCCAAATTATCTGCAAATGTTGAATGAGGAAATAGAGCAAGAAGCCACAACTGCTGAAGAGATTGCCAGAAACAGTTCTCAAGATAGTCAGAGTTCTACTTCATTGAGTCAGGATCCACTAGGAGGACCAATTATCCAAAATGAAGCTGCCACTGCCATGGATGAGGTGGAAAGAGCTATGGAACAAGCTCAAGAGGATGTAGTTAACTTAGAAGATTTGGTAAAGCAACTAAACGTTGAGCAGAAAAAGATATATGATGAAGTCACAGAACAGATTGAACATGGATTCAGACATGAGAAAAAAGAGTGCTCATGTACATCATTTGAGCCTGTCCGACTGTACGTAAGTGGAGAAGCGGGGACAGGAAAAAGTTTTCTAATTAAAGCAATTTCAACTTATCTGCAGAAAAGGACTGATTCACTGCTGTCTTGTGTTGTAATTGCTCCAACTGGACTGGCAGCACATAACTTTAAAGGGATTACTCTACATCGTTTACTGATGCTGCCAGTTGAGCATGATAATAATTGCATTACAACAAGTTATCTGGAGATGCGTGTTCTGAAGTTTCAAGAGTCCTGAAGAAAATGAAACTTCTTATCATTGATGAAGTAAGCATGGTCTCAAATCTAATGCTTGCTTTTGTGCATTTGAGAATGCAAGAAATTCTTAGAACAGAGTATGATGTGTTATTTGGAGGAAAACACATTATTTTTTTGGGAGATCTATTGCAGTTGACTCCAGTAAAAGGACAACCAGTGTTTAAAATGCTCACGCATGAAGATACCAGGAAATCCCTTGGAAGCATTGGAAACGTTAATAGATGGCTAAATTTCAAATATGCATAACTGTTTCAAAATATGCGACAGGCAAAGGATGAAGATTATAAAAAAAATCTACAAGATGTAAGAATCGGAAAAGTAAGCGAGCATGCGAAAGAAGCTTTACATGAACGATTAATTTCAAATTTGTATCCTAATGAAAACATTCTTCCAGAGAATATTTTTAAGAAAATTACTGCGAACAAATCTGGAATATGTTTGATGCCAACTCTGCAAGAATGTTACATCTTCAACAACAAAATGTTAGAGTTAGAAAATGAAGAGATTGTAAAACTATAAGCAATAGATAAAATTGAGCATATGGGAGCAACAATTATTTTGTCTGAAATTTGAAAACAAAATTGGATTCATTAGAGAAGCGTATATCTAAAACAGCTGGTTTTGAAAAGACTCTGAATGTGCGTTTTAATTGTCGTATCATTTTGAGAAGGAATTTAAATGTTGAAAGAGGTCTGGTAAATGGAGCAATGGGTCATGTTGTTGATTTTATGAATTATAGAAATAGGGATGGAATTGAATTTTTAAAAATTAAATTTGATGGCATTGAGCAAGTTCAACAAATCAGTCGTTGTTCTGCTAGGTTTTTGCTTGTAAAAGACTTATATGTTCACCGAAAACAGTTTCCTGTTTGTTTGGCATATGCGGTGACAATTCATAAATCTCAAGGTTTAAGTGTAGATAGTGCTTTGGTGAACATTGGAAGTTCTGTGTTTAAAGAGGGTATGGCATATGTGGCATTATCAGGAGTCAGAACTTTATCTGGATTGTATTTGATTAAGTGTGATGACACAAAGAATTGTGCAGATCTAGATTGTGTTAAAGAATACAATAAATTAAGAAGAGAGTATGCTCCACATTTGCCACAATATCCTCTGATTGAAAAACGAGTGGTAGTCTGAAAAAGAAGAAATGAGAGTAATTGTAGTGAGGTAGAAGCTAAAAGACAAAAAGTAGATGAAAATGTGATTGTAAGCAGAAAGAAAAAGGGTTCTGTTCAAGATGTGGTTGGATTTCAATTTGAAAACAGTTCTGGTGTCGACTGCTATGCTAATGTAGTGGTTAATGTTGTTTTTTTTTCTTAAAACTTTACAAGAACAGATTGTTGAAAATCGGGATCAAAGATTGTGTGGTTTATTGAATTCTGTGTTTGAGAAATGTAGCAGTGATAGAGCAAAAAAAGAAAGTGTAACAGAAATTCGAAATATTTTAGATATGTGTTCTGGTCAAGAAAATTTTTCACAGAACATTCAGCAGGATTGTCAGGAATTTTTAATGTATATGTTTGGTGTTTTGGAAGATGAAGGTGTAGATGTAGAAAATCTTTTTAGCCTTTCTTATCAATGGCAGCATGACTGCGAGAATTGTAGTTTATCAAGTACTACTAGAATAGACACTGAAAGATTTATATATTTAACTTTACCAGACTGCAAATCAGTGTCATTTAATAATCTAGTTAAAGCAGCTGATCATAATATGGTGTGTAACCAATGTAAGTGTCCAATGCTGTCCACATTATTTATACAAAGTTATGGTCAGTATATGATTTTAGTTTTCCAACGATGTAGACCTGATGGAACTAAATTGAGAACTTGTATCAAAAATGTTGTGGCTTCTCAGTTATCAATTGCAGGAAGAACTTTTACAACTGTAGCTATTATTTATCATGATGGTCCTTCAACAACATCAGGACATTATACATGCTACTTAAAAAGTCAAAAAGGTTGGAGTTACTGCAATGATTCTCATTTGACTTATAAACAACGTTTGCGTTTTGACTTAAAAAATTCTTACCTAGTGTTTTTAAAACCAAAATTTTAGCAAAGGTAATTGGTCTATGAAGACGGGTGCAGTTAATAAAAGTTAGTTACTTAGTTAGTCTAATGTTTAAAATTATTTATGTCAAATAGGTACTGTAAGTGGATCTCATAGTAAGTGATATCAGTAGTATAGGAAATGTTCAACATGAGTGTTCAAAAAAGGGAATATGAATTTTAAAATATTGTGAAAATTTTATATGTGCTTTTCTTTGAAAACTTCGGGTAAAAGGTAATTTCAGAGTTTAATTAGAGAAATTTCAAAATATACTCATATATCTGACACTATTTAGCTGTAAGGATAGTTGAAGGTATGAGCAATAAGTTTTTAGTTAACACAAGGAGGAAAATGAAAATGTTGACGATTATTTCAGATGTTCTTAGAGCTTTTTTTATAGAAAGTCGATGAAATGGAAGTTTAAGAGAACAGCAGAAAAATTTTCCTACGAAAAGGACCTTCATTATCTACTATTTGGCCTCATGGAAAAGTAAGTGAATCAAAGATTAGTGTACATATATAATTTCTAAGTTTATATGGTTTTTTAAAACACAATCTTTTAGATTGTGTATTTTTTTCCCGCTGTTATATGATGAAGAATTTGAACTCACTGTTTTTAGTGAAATTCAATATATTCTGAGAACAGCAAAAATAAGCTATCTAACATGTTCTATAAATAATTCTATAGTTTGCATTGTGTAATTTTTATTGTATTCCCATTGTCTCACACTCATTTTCCATTTTTCCACCCACTTTCAGCTCTCTTTACTCACTTACACTGCCTTTTTTTCACTTTGTTTCATCGCTGTTTCTTTACTCCACTTCTTTCAGAACCCCTCAATCCAATTTCAACTGTCTGCATTTCCTCTGTCCCTTGCACCACTTTTCAGCTTTCTCACATTCTCTCAGTACCACTGCTTTAGTTATCTTCCCCTCTCTATCCTTGTTTTGCTCCTTTACTCTTTTTCCTTTCTTCACTCATTGTACTGCAGTTCAATCAGTCCTTCCCTTAGTCTTTCTGTTTAGTTACTTTTCACTCTTTTTTCCACTATCATTCTATATTAACCTCATTCCCTTCATCCCATCACTCTGTGACTCCCCTTTAGTCACTCTCAGTCATCTTCGATTCCTCTTTCTTGTAAATAGATCCTCATTTAGACTCCTTTCTTTTTCACTCATTCTCCTTTTACTTACTTCTCTTTCCTGACTTCGTTTTGGTATCTTACTTACCTTTAGTAATTTGCTCTCCTTCTATTTCTTTTTCCCTTTTTTTGTCCTTGTACATTACTTTATTTTCGTTTCTGTATCCTTCAGTCTTGCTTTATTTCTTAGTACATTTTTTTTAGATTTTTAACCTCTTTTAACCATTCCTTCTATTTTAAAATATATATTTTACTAATTATAATTTTTTTTCTTTTGTCTTTTACAGATTTCAAGTGTAGTTTAAACATAAAAGTAAGTTTACATTAATTAAATGGTAAGTGTGACTATTTCTCATCACCTTTTGTTTTAACCTCACTACTTTTCTCTCACCCTACCTCACCCTTGTTTCCTTAGTCTGCTTCCCTCAGTAACTCTTTTCCTTACTTTCCTACAACATTCAACTTCTTTTAGTGCCACTGCTCACCCACACTCCCTCACTTACCTTTTTTTCTGGTTCACTTAGTGCCTTTCTGTCACTCCTTCCTTTACTCTCTCTGTTCTTTTTCTCTGTTACTCCCCATGTCTTACACTTTTTTCCACCCTCTTTCACCCCTCTTTACTTTCACTCACTGCTCTTTTCTTTCACTCCGTCATCGCTATTCCTTTTCTCTAGTTCCGTCACTACCTGTCATTCTCCATCGTTTACTTTCCTTCCTTTTACTTTCATCATCCATTCACATTCTCCCAGAACCTCTGCTTTAGTCTTCTTCCTCTTTCTTCTCTTCTTTTGCTCCCTTATTCATTTTCCTTTTCTCAGTGACTTCCTCTTACACCTTTTCTCTGTCTTACTATCTATTACACAGTCCCTGTGTGTTCCTACCTCTTGCTTTTTTTCTCTTTACACCACTCTCTATGTCCCTCTCCTTATGCTCACTCCTTCATTATTTTTTTTGGTTGTGCACCGGGGCGCGCCCAAAAATATGCGCTTACTGGTGCGCACACCGGTACGCGTACCGGGGGCGCTCAAAGACAAAAAAATAAAAAAAATAAAAACCATGAACAATATATATAAAAAAAATAGTATTACATAAATATACATTATAGGATTCATTTTAGAAAATATTACATTTCATAGCTATAGAAATTTGCTATTAAAAAACCTATGAAATTCACTGAAAAAACCATAGGTTTTACACCAGTTATAGTTAGGAATTAGCATTTAAAAAACCTAATAAATTCACAAAAAAAAACATAGGTTTCACACCAGTTATAGTTAGCTGGAAATTTTACTGACATAAAACCAATGAAATTCCACGTTATAGTTAGTTGGACTCACTATAACTTGTGCGTATAATGCACTGCTGATGACATCACATATTACATCACTCATGACATGGTCAATGAAATCACTCATGACATCACTGATGACACCATCCTTGTCACAGAGTGACAGACCTCCTTTCAGTGTAATGTAACCCTTGAAACACATATTCAAAAATAGAAACTAAAATTTTCAAAAAAATGGAGATACCCATACCAGTTACAACAACCAATTCAGTAATACCACCATCTATATACACATCCACTCATTCAGCAACAGTTCTATATAGTCACTCATACATATACTCACTCATCATATGTAGTGATACCCATATATATCCTGTTACACATTGACAGTCTTCCAAAAGTTACTCACACACATACTCACACATGCAAATAAACTATTGAACATCCATTTATTAGCATATACAGCTATACACACACTACCACCTTACTTCTAAGGAAACTTACACATACTTACTCTCTTAAACAATCACTTATAGAAACACATACTTATTTAAACAGGAACTCTTACAATCTCTCACTCTCACATATACTCACTTATATACATCAATACTCACATATACTAGATTAAAACATATGTCGTTACTGATAAAGACACTAGTGAGACAGTCATTCACTCACTAACACACACATATACAGACTCATCCACCCATACAGTCCTGCACATATGCTGTCTTCAAAACACATACAAACAGTGAGTCAGTCATTGATGCATCTATGTGCTAAGTAATAAAACCCACCAAACCATACAGACACTCATGCTGATACTAAAAAAACATCTAATAACCCATATACACACACATGTAGCTACTCACCAACCCATGCAGCCAAATATACACAAAGTGAAACACTGATACATATATTTAAATATATTTTAACATTACTCTCTAATATATGTATTCACTAAGATACACTTAATAAGCCAGTTAACCAATCAATTTTTTTTAAAACATCCTTTTAGACACTGATTTAAACATTTATTCTTGTATCCATCGACCTTTACATATACATATATAAAACATATTTATTTTTCAGAAAGACACACATTCACTGGATGGTGTCATCAGTGATGTCATGAGTGATGTCACTGACCATGTCATGAGTGATGTAATATGTGATGTCATCAGCAGTGCATTACAGGCGCAAGTTATAGTGAGTCCAACTAACTATAACGTGGAATTTCATTGGTTTTATGTCAGTAAAATTTCCAGCTAACTGTAACTGGTGTGAAACCTATGGTTTTTTCAGTGAATATATATATACGACTCGTGAGCAAGGGAGGAGAGTTCCCGAAACGCGTCGAGTTTGTTTGCCTTTTGAAATGAAATAAAGGCTGTTTTTTCCACGAAGAGGTGTTCGTGTGTTATCTGGGCAGCAAGGAGTGCAGATATTAGACTTGATATATATATATATATATATATATATATATATATATATATATATATATATATATATATATATATATATATATATATATATATATATATATATATATTATATGTATATATATATATACACAAAACCATTAAAATTGCTCCTATATAGTTATTTGTACTAACTATATCTCACGCACCCGCAATCCACTGATGATGATGTCACATATTAGATCATTCATGACATGGTCAGTGACATCACTGATGACATCCAAAACCAGAGGTTTTTTAAATGCTAATTCCTAACGATATAAGGCCTGAAACTTATGGTTTTTTCAGTGAATTTGAAAGGTTTTTTAAATGCTAATTCCTAACTATCTTTCCTGACATAATCCCACGCCAGTCCTGGGTGCATTGGAGCAGACCCGCTTCGTCTAGGGGAGGAGCCACAAGGACAGCTTCGGCAAAATCTCCCATTCCAAGGTATTGGACAGGCTCTAACCCACCGCATCCAGTCTCAGTAAGGTGCCGCTGCACTTTTGGCAGTTCGTGACTTCACGGAGGGATTGGGATCACTGTATCATCTCTCTCAGGCCGACATTGAGTTTGGAGCAAATGCGGGTGAAGCGTTGGGGACCCAGGAGGACAATTTAACTCACCAGCTTCTGCCTGCCAAGAACCGCAACCTACGCTCTCATTTTGCTCAGGACCCACTTAAGGACACAGGGCTGGAAGAAAGGCACTTACCTGCAAGCCACGAATGGTGCATGCTGGTACTTGCAGTCTGCCTACGCAACTGCAGTACTGTTCGTGACTTTACTCCACCCACCTGAGCATTCACCAACGGAAGAACGATTGGGACTACTTTGCGGGTGCCTGTCGGGATTTGCTGTGATTGAGTAGGCATCTGAGGAAGGCACAGACCGAAACGCGTCATGCCATGGCTCCCGTGATATTAAATTTTCTTCTGGTATTCCCCGCAGTGTCTCTCCGATTCTTTCAAGTAAGGAATCTTTCGTGACATAATCCCGCGCCAGTCCTGGGTGCATTGGAGCAGACCCGCTTCGTCTAGGGGAGGAGCCACAAGGACAGCTTCGGCAAAATCTCCCATTTCAAGGTATTGGACAGGCTCTAACCCACCGCATCCAGTCTCAGTAAGGTGCCGCTGCACTTTTGGCAGTTCGTGACTTCACGGAGGGATTGGGATCACTGTATCATCTCTCTCAGGCCAACATTGAGTTTGGAGCAAATGCGGGTGAAGCGTTGGGGACCCAGGAGGACAATTTAACTCACCAGCTTCTGCCTGCCAAGAACCGCAACCCACGCTTTCATTTTGCTCAGGACCCACTTAAGGACACAGGGCTGGGAGAAAGGCACTTACCTGCAAGCCACGAATGGTGCATGCTGGTACTTGCAGTCTGCCTACGCAACTGCAGTACTGTTCGTGACTTTACTCTACCCACCTGAGCATTCACCAACGGAAGAACGATTGGGACTACTTTGCGGGTGCCTGTCGGGATTTGCTGTGATGGAGTAGGCATCTGAGGAAGGCACAGACCGAAACGCGTCATGCCATGGCTCCCGTGATATTAAATTTTCTTCTGGTATTCCCCGCTGTGTCTCTCCGATTCTTTCAAGTAAGGAATCTTTCGTGACATAATCCCGCGCCAGTCCTGGGTGCATTGGAGCAGACCCGCTTCGTCTAGGGGAGGAGCCACAAGGACAGCTTCGGCAAAATCTCCCATTCCAAGGTATTGGACAGGCTCTAACCCACCGCATCCAGTCTCAGTAAGGTGCCGCTGCACTTTTGGCAGTTCGTGACTTCACGGAGGGATTGGGATCACTGTATCATCTCTCTCAGGCTGATATTGAGTTTGGAGCAAATGCGGGTGAAGCATTGGGGACCCAGGAGGACAATTTAACTCACCAGCTTCTGCCTGCCAAGAACCGCAACCCACGCTCTCATTTTGCTCAGGACCCACTTAAGGACACAGGGCTGGGAGAAAGGCACTTACCTGCAAGCCACGAATGGTGCATGCTGGTACTTGCAGTCTGCCTACGCAACTGCAGTACTGTTCGTGACTTTACTCCACCCACCTGAGCATTCACCAACGGAAGAACGATTGGGACTACTTTGCGGGTGCCTGTCGGGATTTGCTTTGATGGAGTAGGCATCTGAGGAAGGCACAGACCGAAACGCATCATGCCATGGCTCCCGTGATATTAAATTTTCTTCTGGTATTCCCCGCTGTGTCTCTCCGATTCTTTCAAGTAAGGAATCTTTCGTGACATAATCCCGCGCCAGTCCTTGGTGCATTGGAGCAGACCCGCTTCGTCTAGGGGAGGAGCCACAAGGACAGCTTCGGCAAAATCTCCCATTCCAAGGAATTGGACAGGCTCTAACCCACCGCATCCAGTCTCAGTAAGGTGCCGCTGCACTTTTGGCAGTTTGTGACTTCACGGAGGGATTGGGATCACTGTATCATCTCTCTCAGGCCGACATTGAGTTTGGAGCAAATGTGGGTAAAGCGTTGGGGACCCAGGAGGACAACTTAACTCACCAGCTTCTGCCTGCCCAGAACCGCAACCCACGCTCTCATTTTGCTCAGGACCCACTTAAGGACACAGGGCTGGGAGAAAGGCACCTACCTGCAAGCCACGAATGGTGCATGCTGGTACTTGCAGTCTGCCTACGCAACTGCAGTACTGTTCGCGACTTTACTCCACCCATCTGAGCATTCAAAAACGGAAGAACGATTGGGACTACTTTGCGGGTGCCTGTCGGGATTTGCTGTGATGGAGTAGGCATCTGAGGAAGGCACAGACCGAAACGCGTCATGCCATGGCTCCCGTGATATTAAATTTTCTTCTGGTATTCCCCGCTGTGTCTCTCCGATTCTTTCAAGTAAGGAATCTTTCGTGACATAATCCCGCGCCAATCCTGGGTGCATTGGAGCAGACCCGCTTCGTCTAGGGGAGGAGCCACAAGGACAGCTTCGGCAAAATCTCCCATTCCAAGGTATTGGACAGGCTCTAACCCACCGCATCCAGTCTCAGTAAGGTGCCGCTGCACTTTTGGCAGTTCGTGACTTCACGGAGGGATTGGGATCACTGTATCATCTCTCTCAGGCCGACATTGAGTTTGGAGCAAATGCGGGTGAAGCGTTGGGGACCCAGGAGGACAATTTAACTCACCAGCTTCTGCCTGCCAAGAACCGCAACCCACGCTCTCATTTTGCTCAGGACCCACTTAAGGACACAGGGCTGGGAGAAAGGCACTTACCTGCAAGCCACGAATGGTGCATGCTGGTACTTGCAGTCTGCCTACGCAACTGCAGTACTGTTCGTGACTTTACTCCACCCACCTGAGCATTCACCAAAGGAAGAACGATTGGGACTACTTTGCGGGTGCCTGTCGGGATTTGCTGTGATGGAGTAGGCATCTGAGGAAGGCACAGACCGAAACGCGTCATGCCATGGCTCCCGTGATATTACATTTTCTTCTGGTATTCCCCGCTGTGTCTCTCCGATTCTTTCAAGTAAGGAATCTTTCGTGACATAATCCTGCGCCAGTCCTTGGTGCATTGGAGCAGACCCGCTTCGTCTAGGGGAGGAGCCACAAGGACAGCTTTGGCAAAATCTCCCATTCCAAGGTATTGGACAGGCTCTAACCCACTGCATCCAGTCTCAGTAAGGTGCTGCTGCACTTTTGGCAGTTCGTGACTTCACGGAGGGATTGGGATCACTGTATCATCTCTCTCAGGCCGACATTGAGTTTGGAGCAAATGCGGGTAAAGCGTTGGGGACCCAGGAGGGCAATTTAACTCACCAGTTTCTGCCTGCCAAGAACCGCAACCCACGCTCTCATTTTGCTCAGGACCCACTTAAGGACACAGGGCTGGGAGAAAGGCACTTACCTGCAAGCCACGAATGGTGCATGCTGGTACTTGCAGTCTGCCTACGCAACTGCAGTACTGTTCGTGACTTTACTCCACCCACCTGAGCATTCACCAACGGAAGAACGATTGGGACTATTTTGCGGGTGCCTGTCGGGATTTGCTGTGATGGAGTAGGCATCTGAGGAAGGCACAGACCGAAGTGCGTCATGCCATGGCTCCCGTGATATTAAATTTTCTTCTGGTATTCCCCGCTGTGTCTCTCCGATTCTTTCAAGTAAGGAATCTTTCGTGATATATATATATATATATATATATATATATATATATATATATATATATATATATATATATATATATATATATATATATATATATATATATATATATATATATATATATATATATATATATATTACCTACTGGCGGTCGCCAGTAGTTATATATAGTTAGGATTTTTTCTCTATGGGATTTTTGAAAATTCTATGTCTAATAACTTTGGCGTTTGTGGACGGAATTGGCTGAAATTTTCAGGAAAATGGAACATTTTGTTTCTGAGCAGCCCCCGACAATTTGGGGGGGTTTCATTAAGGGGGGGCCGAGAAAAAAGGGGGGTCCCAAAACGCGTTTTTCCCATGTTAATTTCCATAGGGCGGTTGGCCTCACTTTTAGCTCGAACGGCTGATTGGATTTGCACGAAACTTGGCAAAATTGTAGGGACTGTTAGCCCGATGTGCCTTTGCTAGGTCTCAATATATGTGCTCCAGTGGATTTTGAGTAATTTAGGTTCAAAAAAAGATATATATCTGGGCGGAGCCTAACCACACATCTGATCTGATTGGCTGTCAGCACTTCATCCAAGAAGTGTTGGGAGCCATCTTGGGACCAATATACATGATAGCACCTCATTAAAAAGCATTGTAGTTAATTGAGGGTTTTAGGACTTTAGTTACATTATAAATCATTTGTTGATGGTACCATACTCGTTTTAGGAATTGTGGTGGGTTCTAAGGTGATTTTACCATGTGAAAAAACCTTCTGCTGTGATATCATGAATATTGTTTGAAAGAAAACTAATATCTCATGATTTTCCCACAGTGGTTTGGAAGGGGATCTATAAGCTAAACTGAAAGCATATTTTCTGTAAATTCACATTATCTTTCTCAGTCATGTGAAAATGAAGTCTGACATTCTCAGTAAAACATGTACATCCAACAAGGACAGAGACTGTCAGTTGATTCCTTTGTGTTCTACTGCAGCCTCCTAGAGTGTTCTAAAGAACAACTAGAGCGCTAACAGTCCTACTTATTACAAAGGTATGGCACACCTGAAGCCATCTTGATTGGAATAAAGTGGTAACTCTTAAAACATTTAATTTAAAAAGAAACAACATGAGAGGGTATATTTTGCCATAGAAAGTATGATTAGTGCTGCAGAATGAAAAATTAGGGCACATTTTGAGTGACTTCTCAAATCCTTTTCTATTTCATTAAAACATTCTGACATGCAGTCTCCCAAAATGGCCACCAGAGACAAAAGAGCCCAAATGTAGCCCAAATATCACCCAGATGTAGCCCAAGTATAGCCCAATGACAGAATGTCCCAGAGTGTTCTAAAGAACAACTAGAGCGCTAACAGTCCTACTTATTACAAAAGTATAGCACACCTGGAGCCATCGTGATGGGAATAAAGTGGTAACTCTTAAAACATTTAATTTAAAAAGTAACAAAATGAGGGGGTATATTATGCAATAGAAGGTATTATTAGTGCTGCAGAAAGAAAAATTAGGGCACATTTTGAGTGACTTTTCAAATCCTCTTCTATTTCATTAAAAAATTCCGACATGCAGTCTCCCAAAATGGCCACCAGAGACAAAAGAGCCCAAATGTAGCCCAAATATCACCCAGATGTAGCCCAAGTATAGCCCAATGACAGAATGTCCCAGAGTGTTCTAAAGAACAACTAGAGCGCTAACAGTCCTACTTATTACAAAGGTATGGCACATCTGAAGCCATCTTGATTGGAATAAAGTGGTAACTCTTAAAACATTTAATTTAAAAAGGAACAAAATGAGGGGGTATATTTTGCCATATGAATTATGATTAGTGCTGCAGAAAGAAAAATTAGGGCACATTTTGAGTGACTTCTCAAACCCTCCTCAATTTTATTAAAAAATTCTGAAATACAGTCTCCCAAGATGGCCACCAGAGACAAAAGAGCCTAAATGTAGCCCAAATATCACCCAGATGTACCCCAAGTATAGCCCAATGACAGAATGTCCCAGAGTGTTCTAAAGAACAACTAGAGCGCTAACAGTCTTACTTATGACAAAAGTATGGCACACCAGAAGCCATCTTGATTGGAATGAAGTGGTAAGTCTGAAAACACTCAATTTAAAAAGGAACAACATGAGGGGGTTAATTTTGCCATAGAAAGTATGATTAGTGCTTCAGAAAGAAAAATTAGGGATCATTTTGAGTGACTTCTCAAATCCTCTTCTATTTCATTAAAACAATTCTGACATGCAGACTGAAACATGCACTTTGAATACCAGCAGCAGACGTCCCTGGTGAGCAGTAGCTTTACTACAGTGATCTAATGTGCAACTAGAGTGCTAACATTCAGAATTTATGGCAAATGTGTGACACATCTGAATGCCTTCTTGATGGAACCAAAGTAAACAAGCATTAAAAATGCAATAGATCTCGCCCTCGTTTAAGTTAAAGCCATTCTGTTTGTAATGAGGTGGATTTTTAGCTTTGCTTTTATTAGTGTTTTTTCAACTTTCATGTAAATAACATGCATCTGTATGCATATAAGTATATGTATGCATGCATTTATGTTTGTATTTATATAGATATACAGATGATATATGTTTATATATGTATGTATATATATATATATATTCACTGAAAAAACGATAGGCTATAGACCATATATAGTTAGGAATTAGCATTTACAAAACCTTGAAAATTCACTGAAAAAACCATAGGTTATAGACCATATATAGTTAGGAATTAGCATTTACAAAACCTTGAAAATTCACTGAAAAAACCATAGGTTATAGACCGTATATAGTTAGGAATTCGCATTTACAAAACCTTATTTTACTCACACAAAACCATTGAAATTCCATATATAGTTAGTTGCACTAACTATATATCGCGCACCCGCAATCCACTGCTGATCATGTCACATATTACATCATTCATGACATGGTCAGTGACATCACTGATGACATCACTGATGACATCTCAAATGACATCACTGATGACATCACTGATGACAACATCCAGTGACTGTATGTTTCTGTAAAGTTAAAATATGTCTTACATATTGAAGAATGAGTGGATGTATAAGTGTCTGGATGAAGGATTTAGTAGGTGCATGACTGACTGTATGAGTGAGTGATTAAATGTGTCTCACTGAGTGCATGGGTTAGTGACTAAACTGTCTTAATTTGTGCATCATTATGTCTGTTGTTCTGTAAACTGTTGCATGTGTTGATAAGTAGCTATATGAGTAACTATATGGGTTATTGATTGGTTGCCCAAGTATTTGTATGGGAGACTGAGTGTGTGTGTGGGTGGCTGGGAGGTGTATGACTCTGTGCATAGATGTGTGAGCAGTTGATTCACTAGATGTATGGTTTCAAAAGTGCATGTGGAAACAGCTGTATGGGCGGTTGACTGTGTGCATGAGTGTATTGGTGAGTGAATGGATATCTCAGTGCTACATGTCAAAGTAAGTACATATGTAAAACACAGTACATGTGAGAGTTGACATATATAAATAACTGTGCATAAGAGCCAGTGAATGTGTGAGTGGCTGTATGGATCATTGTGAACTTGTATCAGGGATTGTATAAGAGAGTAAATATGTGTTAGTATATGTTTGAATAAGTAAAGTTTGTATAACTGTATAGTTGAGGAAATGGAGGTGTGATTGATTCTTTGCATGACTGACTAGGTGTGTGAGTAACTCCATGGATGAGTGACAGTCTGTGAGTGTCTGTTTACACTGATTGTATCTAAGGTTATATTAGAGTCTGAAGAGGTTCATCGTATTATCACATGAATGATATCATCAGTGATGTGATCAGTAATGTCAAATGAGATGTCATCAGTGATGTCATCAGTGATGTCATTTGAGATGTCATCAGTGATGTCATTTGAGATGTCATCAGTGATGTCATCAGTGATGTCACTGACCATGTCATGAATGATGTAATATGTGGCATCATCAGCAGTGGATTGCGGGTGCGCGATATATAGTTAGTGCAACTAACTATATATGGAATTTCAATGGTTTTGTGTGAGTAAAATAAGGTTTTGTTAATGCCAATTCCTAAATATATATGGTCTATAACCTATGGTTTTTTCAGTGAATATATATATATATATATATATATATATATATATATATATATATATATATATATATACACAAAACCATTAAAATTGCTCCTATATAGTTATTTGTACTAACTATATTTCACGCACCCGCAATCCACTGATGATGATGTCACATATTAGATCATTCATGACATGGTCAGTGACATCACTGATGACATCCAAAACCAAAGGTTTTTTAAATGCTAATTCCTAACTATATAAGGCCTGAAACTTATGGTTTTTTCAGTGAATTTGCAAGGTTTTTTAAATGCTAATTCCTAACTGTAGAAGGCCTGAAACCTATGGGTTTTTCAGTGAATTTGCAAGGTTTTTTAAATGCTAATTCCTAACTATATAAGGCCTGAAACCTATGGTTTTTTAAGTGAATGTGCAAGGTTTTTTACATGCTAATTCCTAACTATATAAGGCCTGAAACCTATGGTTTTTTCAGTGAATTTCAAAGGATTTTTTAATGCTAATTCCTAACTATATAAGGCCTGAAACCTATGACTTTTAAATGAATTTCAATGGTTTTTAAAATAAATGCTAATTCCTAACTATGTCAGGCCTAAAACCAATGGTTTTTTCATTTAATTTCAAAGGTTTTTTGAATGACAATTTTTAAATCTATTAATCGTTATTTTTTTATATTGATTTACTACATTTTTGTAGGCAGGTGATCAGAGGGCACGCCCCCTCTTTACAACACTCTGCAGCGCATCCCCTGGAGCGTTTGCAGAGGAGGAACTAATTCCCCTTGCATACTGGGGGTCCCTGGGGGCCAACTAGCCCACCAGGAGCCTCCAGTATAAGCCAGTGGGCTGCATTGCAGAGAGGTGTAATGAGGCCAGACCCTTTTTTACACCTCTCTGCAACGCAGCCCCCGGGAATGTTTGCAGAGGGGGAACTAATTCACCTTGCATACTGAGGGTCCCTGGGGGGCAACTAACCCACCAGGAGCCTCCAGTATGCGCCAGGAGGCTGCTTTGCTTTGCCCCGGAGGGCGGAGGTCCCCGGGGCAGTATGGGGGGGATTGGGCACCAACCACACTTCTTTATCACTATGCCCCCGCAATTTGATCCCCCTTGGGGGTAATTTTTAAATAAACATACCAGGATTTTTTTAAAAACATTTTTGGCCTTGGGAGTCCTTGTGGGACCCCCTGAGCAGGCCTAGGGGGTCTACCCTGCCCCTTTTTTTTCTACACGTTTGCTTTTCTGCTTTCTTGTGCCTCGGTCTACCTAGCACAAGATGAATGCCAAAACTTCCTGGTTAGAAGTGTTGACAGCCAATTAGCATGCTGCTTTCCTGTGAAAGGCATGCTAGTTGGCTGCCACTGTCTGTCAACACTCCAAACCAGGAAGTGTTGGCAGCCATCTTGTGCCTCGGTAGAACCAAGGCACAAGAAAGCAGTGAAACAAAGGTGAAAAGCACGCAAAGGGGTCCGGGTAGAACCAATGAGGCAGGCAGCCACTTGGAGAAATGGGGCTCCGTGACGTGTCTCTGGCTGACACGAAATAAATCCAAAACACCCTCCAACAACGTTAAAGGAAGGAGCCACAAGCAGGGACTTTGGGCGTGGTTCTTTATTGAAAACTAACAGGTGAGGCATAAAGCATTTCGGACACTTCCTTCTTCAGACGCCCCCTGCTAAACCGCATGTCATTTGAGATGTCATCAGTGATGTCACTGACCATGTCATTAATGATGTAATATGTGACGTCATCAACAGTGCATTGCGGTGGCATGTGTTATAGTTAGCTCAACTAACTATAACGGCGGAATTCAATAGACAAAAGACATTGCTCCAAGTGCAGCCCTCCTAGACCACGCATCATCGCAGGGTACGTACACGCTGAGCGCCAAAGGTACTACTAATTCAATGCACATTTAAGTCATCGCCATGTGGCCTTATTAAGGCAGAATTCAATAGACAAAAGACATTGCTCCCAGTGCAGCGCGCCCGGACCATGTATCAACGCAGGGTGCCCATTCGCTGGTTGCTTCGGTTTCCACTATCTCAGTGCACCACTTATCATTGCTGGTTGCACACACGCTGAATTCCCCATTCTGTACAGCTCTACTCAACGCCACATGGCTGTACGACCTTGCTCGCCGCTGCTTCCTGTCTACACTGCGGTCATCAGAGCTCACAATTAAAATTTAATTTTCTGTCAGTAATTACAGAGTGGAGTAAGCAACTAACTACAATGTTCCTAAAACCTACATATTATCATTTTAGTATCCTTGCTTCAAGAACTTTTTTGATATCAATTATAGCATCATCGCAGGGTGCACACATGCTGAGTGCTTCAGGATCCACTAACTCAGTGCAGCACGCCTCATGGACCCTTTATGATACAATATTTTGGTTATTTTCAACAAAATAGATTACTGCATGCAGTTCATACATGTGGTTTTCTTATGAAGTGAAAAAATTCTCTCCAATTGAAAAAGAAAAGATAGTCCTAGAAATGTTGAACAAGTAATAGCTGAAGAACTTCAAGGGAGACGTACCCAGGCTCCACTGTTTACATGGGAATATAGTAGTATTTGTAGTATACGTCAACAATCTATTGATATTTTACTAAATTTCCTAAGACAGTATAGAAAAAAACTGTTAAACAGAAGATTAAGATATTACAAGAACTAGATCCTTCCATAATGAGAAAAAATTAAGCATGGGAAGACAATTTGGTCCGCTCGCGGAATTTGCGGATATTCCGCGATTTAGCAATCTGTGAAATCACGGTAAAATCTGCGAATCAGCGGGGATGAATTTTCAGCCAAGCACTTACAGGGTTGTAATCTTTTACAAAAGAGTTACAAAGAAATTAACTTCAATTTAGGCATATGCTGCTGTAAGCCTGTAAGTGCTCCCTGGTGCCTCGTTGCCTACTTGCAACTGTTCTCTGACCCTGCTCTGACCCTTGAAGCAAGGTCAGAGAATAGCTACAAGTAGGCAATGAGGCACCTGTCACGAAAATTAAACCTCAACAGGAAGCACTGACAGATATAAAAACAAGCATTTGCAAACCAATAGGTCTCGCATTAGGAAAGTTTGAGCTATTGGTCTTGTAAATTACAATTTTTTTTATTTATGTGTTGGTTTTGAAAATAGCTAAATTAATAGGTTTGTCATTTACAATGCCAATAGTTATAACTTTCGCAAATGTGACACCTATAGCATTTGTAATGCAACATGTTTTGTATTTACGTGACTTAGATGTTTTGATATTACAAATTACAATGGCTTTTAATTTTTTGAATAATTAATACTTAAATAAAAGTTATTTTAATTTTTAATGGCAATAGCTTAAACTTTTATAAATAACTTTTGTGAAGATTATGTTCAGTGTATTTTATTGCGACGAAAATCCAAGAACAGAAGTGAAATATTAACATCTTTTTGTGACATTTGTAATAAAGCTTGAAACATTGAGAGAACATATTTGAACCCGTTGTTGTTGAATGGTTGCGCAGATTGATGCTGGGGTGGCGCTGAGTGGTGCTGTGGTGGTGCTGAGTGGTGCTGTTGTGATGCTGAGTGGTGCTGTGGTGGTGCTGAGTGATACTAGGATGGTGCTGAGTGATGCTGGGGTGGTGCTGAGTGGTGCTGTTGTGGTGCTGAGTGATGCTGTGGTGGTGCTGAGTGGTGCTGTGGTGGTGCTGAGTGATAATGTGGTGGTGCTGAGTGATGCTGTGGTGGTGCTGAGTGATGCTGTGGTGGTGCTGAGTGGTGCTGTGGTGGTGCTGATTGGTGCTATGGTGGTGCTGAGTGATGCTGTGGTGGTGCTGAGTGATACTGTGGTGGTGCTGAGTGGTACTGTGGTTGTGCTGAATGATAATGTGGTGGTGCTGAGTGATAATGTGGTGGTGCTGAGTGATGCTGGAGTAGCGCTAAGTGGTGCTGTGGTGGTGCTGAGTGGTGCTGTGGTGGGGCTGAGTGATGCTGTGGTGGTGCTGAGTGGTGCTGTGGTGCTCCTGAGTGATGCTGTGGTGGTGCTGAGTGATGCTGTGGTGGTGCTGAGTGGTGCTGTGGTGGTACTGAGTGATGCTGTGGTGGTGCTGAGTGATGCTGTGGTGGTGCTGATTGGTGCTGTGGTGGTGCTGAGTGATAATGTGGTGTTGCTGAGTGATGCTGTGGTGGTGCTGAGTGATGCTGTGGTGACACTGAGTGGTGCTGTGGTGGTGCTGAGTGGTGCTGTGGTGGTGCTGAGTGATGGGAGCTGCGTCGCAAGCGCGACGCAGCTCCTGCAATGCTGTGGGGGGCCCTTTTCTCCCCAATGCCGCGTCAAGCCTTGCGCCTGCTTCAAGCAGGCGCAGGGTTTTAACGCAGCATTGGCCTAAAAATGACTGAGTGAAATCTTGTAGATTTCACTCAGCCACTTTTAGGAGGCGTTCCTGCACAGGAACGCCTCCTGATGGCGCAGGGCTTTACAACGTGACACATCTCTCAGATGTTGTTAATACCCAGCACCACGGTGCATCTTTTGTGCTGCCGCTGCATCACCAAAGTGACGCAACTGCGGGGTAAAAGATGCGCAAGCGGCTTGTAAATCTGCCCCATAGTGCTTTTACTACACTGTAGCTGCGTAAAGGGCAAGACGATGTGTCTCCAGTGACCATGTGTGCCTGTGCCTGTGTTGCAGGCACACATGGTCACTGGAGACACATCTTCTGGCCCTTTACGCAGCTGCAGTGTAGTAAAACCACCATACATTTACCCAATGAGGGAGCACTTATTGGATTAGCCAGTAGAAAGTACTCCATGGCAAATTGCAAAAATATCCGCTATTTCGCAGGACAATTCGCGAATTCGCAGATTTTTTTGCAATTTCGCCGGGAAATCCGCGAATATGCGGAACGCGAATTCGCAAATTTCACCCATGCTTAGAAAAAATACAGGTTTGCAAGGTCATTCTCTGGCTTGTCTTTCTAGAAAAGTGTGTCAAAGTTGTTTTCATCATTTAAGAATGTCATTATTGCATCATTACGAAATGCGAAAGTTAGGTAGACGATTATACTACGTGAAAACTCCAGCATTATGTCTAAATGAAATGACTACTGCTCTTCTGCATTGTTCAGTGTAGGATGTAAAACAGGTTTGTGATGATATAGAGTTACTTTCTTTGCTAGTCAAGAGGAGTGTACAGAATAAAGGAGTTTGATAGGTGTTTGTGTTGAAGAAGAGATGGAAGATAGTACTGATGTGAAGTTTGAAAAACAAATAACAAAGTAGTTTCTGGTGAAAATTCCAACTATGTTTGTATTTGTTCTGAACATACTCATTATAAAATTCAAACTAGGAATGTAGATGTGTTTTTAAGACGTGAAAAGGATAACAATGATAAATAGAAAGAATTTGCTGCTTATTTGTATGTGGAAGGTCGTTTTGAGTTACATACTGTACAATGTATTTGTAAATTGTGTTACAATAAATTAGAAGAAAACAAAATGCCAGCTTGAGCTGTCCATAATGACTTAGAATTAGTTGCTATGCCTCCTAAATTTACAGATTTAAATACATGTGAGGCCATCCTTATATAATCTGTGCACTCTTTTCAGGCTATAATTTGTATGCAGCCTAATACAGGTAAGCTGCCTCCAACAGATCTACAAAGAGGTTTAAAAGCAAGATTTGTGTATTTACCTTTAGATTTTAGGAAAAATGTTGAAACCGTTGGTGTAGAAAGAGAGGATACTGAACCTGTAGTCATTCTTGTTAATGGTGTACCCACAAAGAGTCGGAAAATATGGCAAGAGTTAGTACATGTCTGGTGCAAAACCATTATTTACTATAAAATTGTAAATGTAGAAGAAAACGAAATGACTTTAGAAAATGAAACACATATTTCAAGTGGACAAATAGAAAAAGTGGACAATTCAAGAAAAGAAGAAATGTATGAACATTATACTATACACCCACTACATTCAAAAGAACTGATAGAGATAATTTTGAATTGTTCCAGATGAAAAAAGCAAAAGGAACTACCATGAGTGTGTGAGAAACCAGTTTGGAAGCTCTTTGCTGACTACTGCCTTCAATGTACACTACCGACAGCAAGGCTCACAATTCACATCTAGTAGCGATTGCAGATAACGCAGTCCAGAAGGCACAGGCATTGCTTCCAGGGTGGCTTGCCTGCACCACAAATCATTGCAGGCTGCGCAGACGCTAAATGCTTCTGATGCCTCTATCTCAGTGCAGCACAACTCATGGATCCTTTATGATACAATATTTTGTGTATAATTTCACATCTGCTACCCTACCTCAGTGTACCACAAGTCATGAACCCTTTACAATAGAATCTTTTCTGTATTATTTCACATCTGGTGCCCATACCTTAGTGCGATACAGACCAGACCCTTTTTTACACCTCTCTGCAACGCAGCCCCCGGGAATGTTTGCAGAGGGGGAACTAATTCACCTTGCATACTGAGGGTCCCTGGGGGCAACTAACCCACCAGGAGCCTCCAGTATGCGCCAGGAGGCTGCTTTGCTTTGCCCCGGAGGGCGGAGGTCCCCGGGGCAGTATGGGGGGGATTGGGCACCAACCACACTTCTTTATCACTATGCCCCCGCAATTTGATCCCCCTTGGGGGTAATTTTTAAATAAACATACCAGGATTTTTTTAAAAACATTTTTGGCCTTGGGAGTCCTTGTGGAACCCCCTGAGCAGGCCTAGGGGGTCTACCCTGCCCCTTTTTTTTCTACACGTTTGCTTTTCTGCTTTCTTGTGCCTCGGTCTACCTAGCACAAGATGAATGCCAAAACTTCCTGGTTATAAGTGTTGACAGCCAATTAGCATGCTGCTTTCCTGTGAAAGGCATGCTAGTTGGCTGCCACTGTCTGTCAACACTCCAAACCAGGAAGTGTTGGCAGCCATCTTGTGCCTCGGTAGAACCAAGGCACAAGAAAGCAGTGAAACAAAGGTGCAAAGCACGCAAAGGGGGCAGGGTAGAACCAATGAGGCAGGCAGCCACTTGGAGAAATGGGGCTCCGTCACGTGTCTCTGGCTGACACGAAATAAATTCAAAACACCCTCCAACAACGTTAAAGGAAGGAGCCACAAGCAGGGACTTTGGGTGTGGTTCTTTATTGAAAACTAACAGGTGAGGCATAAAGCATTTCGGACACTTCCTTCTTCAGACGCCCCCTGCTAAACCGCATGCCATTTGAGATGTCATCAGTGATGTCACTGACCATGTCATTAATGATGTAATATGTGAGGTCATCAACAGTGCATTGCGGTGGCATGTGTTATAGTTAGCTCAACTAACTATAACGGCGGAATTCAATAGACAAAAGACATTGCTCCAAGTGCAGCCCTCCTAGACCACGCATCATCGCAGGGTACGTACACGCTGAGCGCCAAAGGTACTACTAATTCAATGCACATTTAAGTCATCGCCATGTGGCCTTATTAAGGCAGAATTCAATAGACAAAAGACATTGCTCCCAGTGCAGCGCGCCCGGACCATGCATCAACGCAGGGTGCCCATTCGCTGGTTGCTTCGGTTTCCACTATCTCAGTGCACCACTTATCATTGCTGGTTGCACACACGCTGAATTCCCCATTCTGTACAGCTCTACTCAACGCCACATGGCTGTACGACCTTGCTCGCCGCTGCTTCCTGTCTACACTGCGGTCATCAGAGCTCACAATTAAAATTTAATTTTCTGTCAGTAATTACAGAGTGGAGTAAGCAACTAACTACAATGTTCCTAAAACCTACATATTATCATTTTAGTATCCTTGCTTCAAGAACTTTTTTGATATCAATTATAGCATCATCGCAGGGTGCACACATGCTGAGTGCTTCAGGATCCACTAACTCAGTGCAGCACGCCTCATGGACCCTTTATGATACAATATTTTGGTTATTTTCAACAAAATAGATTACTGCATGCAGTTCATACATGTGGTTTTCTTATGAAGTGAAAAAATTCTCTCCAATTGAAAAAGAAAAGATAGTTCCTAGAAATGTTGAACAAGTAATAGCTGAAGAACTTCAAGGGAGACGTACCCAGGCTCCACTGTGTACATGGGAATATAGTAGTATTTGTAGTATACGTCAACAATCTATTGATATTTTACTAAATTTCCTAAGACAGTATAGAAAAAAACTGTTAAACAGAAGATTAAGATATTACAAGAACTAGATCCTTCCATAATGAGAAAAAATTAAGCATGGGAAGACAATTTGGTCCGCTCGCGGAATTTGCGGATATTCCGCGATTTAGCAATCTGTGAAATCACGGTAAAAGCTGTGAATCAGCGGGGATGAACTTTCAGCCAAGCACTTACAGGGTTGTAATCTTTTACAAAAGAGTTACAAAGAAATTAACTTTAACTTAGGCACATGCTGCTGTAAGCCTGTAAGTGCTCCCTGATGCCTCGTTGCCTACTTGCAACTGTTCTCTGACCCTGCTCTGACCCTTGAAGCAAGGTCAGAGAATAGTTACAAGTAGGCAATGAGGCACCTGTCACGAAAATTAAACCTCAACAGGAAGCACTGACAGATATAAAAACAAGCATTTGCAAACCAATAGGTCTCGCATTAGGAAAGTTTGAGCTATTGGTCTTGTAAATTACAATTTTTTTTATTTATGTGTTGGTTTTGAAAATAGCTAAATTAATAGGTTTGTCATTTACAATGCCAATAGTTATAACTTTCGCAAATGTGACACCTATAGCATTTGTAATGCAACATGTTTTGTATTTACGTGACTTAGATGTTTTGATATTACAAATTACAATGGCTTTTAATTTTTTGAATAATTAATACTTAAATAAAAGTGATTTTAATTTTTAATGGTAATAGCTTAAACTTTTATAAATAACTTTTGTGAAGATTATGTTCAGTGTATTTTATTGCGACGAAAATCCAAGAACAGAAGCGAAATATTAACATCTTTTTGTGACATTTGTAATAAAGCTTGAAACATTGAGAGAACATATTTGAACCCGTTGTTGTTGAATGGTTGCGCAGATTGATGCTGGGGTGGCCCTGAGTGGTGCTGTGGTGGTGCTGAGTGGTGCTGTGGTGGTGCTGAGTGATACTAGGATGGTGCTGGATGATGCTGGGGTGGTGCTGAGTGGTGCTGTTGTGGTGCTGAGTGATGCTGTGGTGGTGCTGAGTGGTGCTGTGGTGGTGCTGAGTGATAATGTTGTGGTGCTGAGTGATACTGTGGTGGTGCTGAGTGATGCTGTGGTGGTGCTGAGTGGTGCTGTGGTGGTGCTGATTGGTGCTATGGTGGTGCTGAGTGATGCTGTGGTGGTGCTGAGTGATACTGTGGTGGTGCTGAGTGGTACTGTGGTTGTGCTGAATGATAATGTGGTGGTGCTGAGTGATAATGTGGTGGTGCTGAGTGATGCTGGGGTAGCGCTAAGTGGTGCTGTGGTGGTGCTGAGTGGTGCTGTGGTGGTGCTGAGTGATGCTGTGTTGGTGCTGAGTGGTGCTGTGGTGCTCCTGAGTGATGCTGTGGTGGTGCTGAGTGGTGCTGTGGTGGTACTGAGTGATGCTGTGGTGGTGCTGAGTGATGCTGTGGTGGTGCTGATTGGTGCTGTGGTGGTGCTGAGTGATAATGTGGTGTGGCTGAGTGATGCTGTAGTGGTGCTGAGTGATGCTGTGGTGGCACTGAGTGGTGCTGTGGTGGTGCTGAGTGGTGCTGTGGTGGTGCTGAGTGATGGGAGCTGCGTCGCAAGCGCCACGCAGCTCCTGCAATGCTCTGGGGGGCCCTTTTCTCCCCAATGCCGTGTCAAGCCTTGCGCCTGCTTCAAGCAGGCGCAGGGTTTTAACGCAGCATTGGCCTAAAAATGACTGAGTGAAATCTTGTAGATTTCACTCAGCCACTTTTAGGAGGCGTTCCTGCACAGGAACGCCTCCTTTTGGCGCAGGGCTTTACAACGTGACACATCTCCCAGATGTTGTTAATACCCAGCACCATGGTGCATCTTTTGTGCTGCCGCTGCATCACAAAAGTGACGCAACTGCGGGGTAAAAGATGCGCAAGCGGCTTGTAAATCTGCCCCATAGTGCTTTTACTACACTGTAGCTGCGTAAAGGGCAAGACGATGTGTCTCCAGTGACCATGTGTGCCTGTGTCTGTGTTGCAGGCACACATGGTCACTGGAGACACATCTTCTGGCCCTTTACGCAGCTGCAGTTTAGTAAAACCACCATACATTTACCCAATGAGGGAGCACTTACTGGATTAGCCAGTAGAAAGTACTCCATGGCAAATTGCAAAAATATCCGCAATTTCGCAGGACAATTCGCAAATTCACAGATTTTTTTGCAATTTCGCGGGGAAATCCGCGAATATGCGGAACGCGAATTCGCAAATTCAATGTACACTACCGACAGCAAGGCTCCTAATTCACATCTAGTAGCGATTGCAGATAACGCAGTCCAGAAGGCACAGGCATTGCTTCCAGGGTGGCTTGCCTGCACCACAAATCATTGCAGGCTGCGCAGACGCTAAATGCTTCTGATGCCCCTATCTCAGTGCAGCACAACTCATGGATCCTTTATGATACAATATTTTGTGTATAATTTCACATCTGCTACCCTACCTCAGTGTACCACAAGTCATGAACCCTTTACAATAGAATCTTTTCTGTATTATTTCACATCTGGTGCCCATACCTTAGTGCGATACAAAAGGGGATGATGGACGGCTGATAGCCAGAAACCGGTCCAGGATGCTTGATTCCGGTCCAGGAAAGACATGGCTTGGCAGTTCGGGCTGGACTGTTCCCATGAGGCACAGGGTCAAGTCTGATTTGCATATGGCCATGTCTGAACTGGGGTGGTGTGGAGTGTGAAAAACGATGGATTTATGACCGGAATTCTGTACTGGGGTGAATGTATGACATTGTTCTGCATTCTGTCCAACAATTGTTGTTTTTGCATACCTTAGTGCAGCACAAATCATTTATCCTTTATGATTCAATTTCTGTGTTTGATCCAATGATTACTGTTGTACTTGTTGCCAGCACCAACCATTCCCGGACGGTTGGCTTACAATCACCCCACACCCATCCAGCACAGTTGTCACTGGACATGTTACCCTGATAATAAAAAGGAGTCGAGCGCATGTGCCCGTACCCAGTTCCACTATCTATCTGTGTCTGTGTGTTCATTATGTATGCAACATGCTGCCCCTGGGCCTTACCATATTACATAGTGCTCTGGACAGCGTATGGAACGATCTTACTTTTGACAGTGGGGGAAAATGTTAGTTATGTAACTTTTTCTCGGTCATTGTACTAGTACGTACATAGAGATTGGATCATTAGAGTACTGCAAGGAGAGTGTTTAGTGAATTTATAAGTGCGTGGGGATTGGCGGAGTGATTGTATAAGTACATATGTTGGCGCAGCCTAACTCCTACAACGTGCGTGTCTCTAATTGGCTGCTCCGCCATGTGCCGAAAACTGAAACTTCAACTTTCCATATCTCTGTATTGCTACAGCTGCAACACTCCACTGAGTGTGCAATAATAATTCATATGCACACAGATGTCTCATGTCCACCATCTTTCTTGTGTGGAACTATAGATGAATGTAGGGTCAGTGATTCCCCTACCTTCCATGTTGGCCATGTTGTGGGACTTGGCTCACAGAGTGACACTTTGGCTTTTGCAACACGCGTGATGGCACTACTCCAAAAGGACAACCGCAGTGTTGTCAGATGTTTTAAGCTTTCTATTGCCCAAAGCCAACCAAAAAGTCGCTCAAATTAGCCCAATATTGCTACTTTAAGGAAGGAGGGGCAGGGACAGTGTCAAGCAGGCTGTGAATGCATTGATGTTGCAGAAGTAAATATTTGTCTAATAAAGCGCTTTAACATACTACTTTGCTGGAGCACTGTATATATATTTATAATCTGGCAACTAGTACAAACCAGAATTATACCTCACAACCCGGAATAATAGAGCCCAATTGTCATGATCTAGTCCTATCTGGCACCACTGCCCACATCAGTTGAATCCTCATAGACCTCACAATGGAGCCACGCCCATAGCTCAGCAGTGATTCTCCACAGCCTCATGCTTGACTGGCATATGCCAGGCCAGCCCACTCCACTTACGATTACAAAGGACAACAACGCTACATGGCCCAGATTTTCATTGTAGTGATCTGCTGGTCACAGGTCTAGTTGTTAGTATGCCATTGCCACAGCCACTCCCACACGGCTAATATACACCCACACTACATCCATCCAGCACAGGCGTCACAGGATATGTGACCCTACTAATAAAAAAGATCGGGTGCAAGCGCTCTACGCCATTTTAGAGTTGATCGCACTGGGGCCGGCACAGTTACACCACCACGGTGATGGCCTGTCCCGGTGGTCCGGACACCTCATGTTTTGTGTACTCTGCTGCACCGCAGTGTATGCCTGAGCCCAACAGCGAGGGCCTACCCATGTATGTGGCCTCACTTATCTCTGAGTTAGTAGCACTGAAAGCACTGAGTGAGTGTACAACCTGCGATGATGATAGATGCACTAGTATGTCCTCTGCCATGGCAATATCAAGACTCAGTACCACATGTGAGACCTGTTAGCTTAGAGAGCGGAGCTGCATGATGTGGAGGGTGCCCTGTCCACGAAAAGGTGAGCAGTGAGGCCTGGCTGTGGGTGTGCAACATGCAGAAGGATAGTACGATTTAGGCGTACGCAGTCGTATATATACAAATTATGTGCTGTCTTTCAGATGTGGGAGCCTGAGAGTTCCACAAGGTACCAGCACATGGTTGGAGACAGAGTGGTGGCGTAAAGGTGAGCTGTGACGGTTTTGTCCACAGTGTGGGCACTCAGTGTCCCTCCTCATCTCTTCCTTTCTCTCCCTCACACTCTTTCTCCCTCTTCCTCTTGCACTGTTTGTCTCTTTCTCTCTCTCTTCCTCTCTCTCTCTTTCTCTCTCTCTCTCTCACTCCTCCTCTGTTTCTCTGTTCCTCTTTCTGACACTCTTTTCCTCTTTCTCTCTCTTCCTACCTTTCACTATTTCTCTCTCTTTGTCTTTGTCACTCTTTCTCTCTGTCTTCCTGTCACTTGCTTTCTTTTTCTCTCTCTCTTCCTCTCACTCTCACTGTTTCTCTCTTTCTCTCTGTCTTCTGCTCACCCTTTCTTTCTCTCTCTCTCTTCCTCTCTCCTTTGATGGACGCATGGCGCACAATCTTATCTTGTTTTTTATCTAACAAGTTGTGATTCACAAATCACCGTTCCCCCCCCCAACACCAGCAGAGCTGAACGTGCATAGAATCTTCGATGATGCATGACCATCCTCAACGCCTGAAAAAGTTGTTTCGGCACGTGGTGGCCGCCGGTGGCTGAATGTGAGCAGAGAAACTTCTTTCCGCAGCAGCGGGCACTCACCTCTGGGCGGTGGGAGTGGATAGTGTGCAGCACCCTAGGCGCACAAGAGCGCACAGACACCTCCGAGCAGTGGGAGTTATTCAAATAAAATGCGGGAACCCGTGACCCCAGGGCGAATTGCGCCAATTCTTTTTTCTAAAAAAAATGCTTTCTTTGGCCCTGGGGGTCCTTCTGAGACCCCCTAAGCATGCCTAGGGGGCCAGGGTGTTTCTACCCTACCCCTTCTCTTATTTTATACCTTTGTTTCTCTGTTTTCGGGTGACTCTCTTCAACCGAGTCACAAGATGGTTGCCAACACTTCCTGGTTTGAAGTGTTTGCCTCCAATCACAGTGAAGCTCAAGCACTAGACAGGCTCCGCCCAGATATCAAAACTTTTATTTTTCTAATTTCTCAACTACTACTGAACGGATTTACACCATTTGAAAAAAGGCCGCTTTCTGAACCAAGCTCTACCTTTCTGCCAAATTTGGGGTAATTCCATTCAGCAGTTCGGGCTGTAGCTAGTCGCAAAATTTCCTATGGAAATTAACATGGGGAAAACGAGTTTTGGGACATCCCATTTTTTCTCAGCCCCCGCTTAACGGTTCACCCCCAAACTTTCAGGATAGGAGCTGACTTGGATAGGCTTTTTTTTGGAGAATTTTAGAAAGATTTGTCAAGCGACGCCAAAGTTATTAGCAAATCTATAAATGCTTTTCCTATGGAAACTAGGTTGTAACTATTACTCCCTACTGACGACCTCCAGTAGGTAATATATATTGTTTTTTATTATGAATGTATGTGATTGTCTTGTTTTAATATGTGATGTAGTAAATGTATTGTTGTTTTTGTTCTCAGTGTAATTATATGGCTCATTTGTGATTTTCTATACATGTGGAGCTCACAGACTGTATATTTATTATTTTCCATGCTCATGACGAGCTGAGCCCGTCATGAGGCACGGTGCTCCGGTGCTCATGATGAGCTCAGCTCGTCATGAGCTGTGGAACACTCGCATGCGGGGATAATTCCCCTGCTGTGCTGAGCGTTCCACGGGAGCCGGTGCACTTGTGACGAGCTCAGCTCGTCATGTGCACAGGAGCGCCGTGCCTCATGATGAGCTGAGCTCGTCATGAGCATGCGGGTGCTGTGCATGCTCCCTTCCACCCCCCGGCACAGCGGGGGAAGTACCCCCACAGCGAAGGGGTTAAATACTATTGTTAAATATCACTAACATATATGTTTTTTTTTTAAATTGAAAACCCCCTAAAAAGGAGCATGTTATATTTGTCAGCACACACCCCCTCACCTCCACGGACTAAATCCTCCTCTGGGATCTGAACTTCCACCTCGAGAACAACAACGACTCCAACTCCTCCACCCTGATCGACAACCTCGCCAACCTCGCCAACCTTGGAATCAGACAACTCGTCACAACACCCACCCACTCCGCCGGCCACACACTGGACTTCATCTTCACCGTAAGCCCCCACGTCTCCTTCAAACACACCACCGAACTCCACTGGACCGACCATCTCTGCATCCACTTCACCTTCTGGAAACCCACCAGGCACTACGCACTCAACAGCGCCCCCGCCACTGCTGGAGCAAAGTCACCGAAGACCTGCTAACCACCACCCTCGCCTGGAGCCCACCCGCAGACCCTCCCGATCCCGCCGCCACCCGCAGCCTCAGGCAATAGATGAACAACTGCGCCAACACCCTTGTCCCGCTCAAGAAACCCTCCAAGAGCCACACCAGAAAGAAAGCAAGCTGGTTCTCTGAAGACCTACAGACCTCCAAGCAAGCCTGCCGAAAGCTAGAGAAGAACTGGATCGGCGAACAAACACCAGAAAGCTACGCAACCCACAAGAACGCCACCCACAGACATCACCACCTCAGGGGGGTGAAGGAACTCTCCAACCCCAGTTCCAACACCAACGACATCCCACCTTTGCAAGACCTGTGCGACTCGCTGGCCACCATCTTCTACCGCAAGATTGCAGAAATCCACGACAGCTTCAACACCGCGACCGCGCTGTCCACCACCAAGACCCCCGCCCCTACGACCACCACCCGCACCAACCACCTGATCTCCTGGACCAACATTAATGACGACAACACCATCAAGAGCATGAACTCCGTCCACTCCGTATCCCCGTCAGACCCATGTCCACACCACATCTTCAACAAAGCCAGCACCACCATTGCACCCCATCTCTGGAAACCCATCAACATCTCCTTCGAGACAGCAACCATCCCGGAGAGCTGGAAGCACGCTGAGATCAACGCCTTACTCAAGAAACCCAAGGCGAACCACAAGAACCTCAAGAACTTCCAACCCATCTCCCTGCTCCCATTCCCGGTGAAGGTCATCGAGAAGGCGGTCAATAAACAACTGGCAAGATTCCTTGAGGAGAACAGCATCCTGGACCCTTCCCAGTCCAGGTTCCACAGCAACCACACCACCGAAACTGCCCTCATCGCCACCACCGACGACATCAGGACCCTGCTAGACAACTGAGAATCTGCGCCCTCATCCTCCAGGACCTATCAGCCGCATTTGACACGGTCTGCCATCACACACTACGAACATGCCTCCACGATGCGAGGATCCAAGAGAAGGCCCTGGACTGGACCACCTCCTTCCTCTCCGGCAGAAAGCAGAGTGCCAGCCTCACCCCTTCCGCTCCGAAGCCACCAAGATCATCTGCAGCGTACCCCAGGGCTCATCCCTCAGCCCAACACTGTTCAACATCTACATAGCACCGCTCGCCCACGTCGCACGACTGCGCGACCTCAACATCATCTCCTACGCGGATGACACCCAGCTGATCCTCTCCCTCGCCAAAGACTCCCTCACCGCCAAAACCAAGCTCCACGAAGTAATGAAGGCCGTCGCCGAATGGATGAGACACATCCGACTGAAGCTGAACTCAGACAAGACGGATGTCCTCATCCTCGGATCCACGCCCTCCGCCTGGGATGACTCCTGGTTGTCAACTGCACTAGGAACAACTCCAACGCCCACCGACCACACACACAACCTAGGGGTCATCCTCGACTTGACCCTCTCCATGACAAAGCAGGTTAACGCCGTCTCTTCCTCCTGCTTCAACACCCTCTGTAAGCTCTGCAGTATCTACAAGTGGATCCCCACCGAAACGAAAAGGACGGTCACCCAGGCCCTCATCAGCAGCAGACTGGACTATGGAAACCCACTCAATGCAGGAGCCTCAGCCAAACTCCTGAAACAGGTCCAACACATCCAGAACGCCTCCACCCACCTGATCCTCGATATACTTCATCACATCCCACCTGAGAGACCTGCACTGGCTTCCTGTCAACAAGAGGATAACCTTCAAGCTCCTCACCCACGCCCACAAAGCACTCCACAACACCGAACTGTTGTATGGCGTTTTAGGATCTGAGCGAAATTTACAGATTGATGCCCTTATATAGGTATAATTCACATTTCCCTTATATAGACATAGACATCATACCAATATTTAGACATAACCAAACCAGTCCTAATACAGGCATGGCTACTTTCACTAGTTCTAAAAAGCCACAACGATTTCTTGGAAATCTCGACTTCAGCAGTCAGGGACATCCCCTTACTTGAATATTGATTTGTCCTAAAAATCATGGCATTTTCAAAGAACTACCATTCCCTTGAGGTTCCTTGATGATGCTATTATGTTTGTTCCATCCTGATGGAAATTCTGTAGTGAAAAGAAAAAACTGGGACGTAAAGCAATCTATAACAGCTAGTGTATTAGGCTCGGGTGACGGATGGGTCAAACATCTAATAAGTGTCCATCGTAGTTTAAATAATCTGCCAAGAAATTCTCTGGGTGGAATCACTCCATATAAAATCCTTTTTGGTACTAGAATGCTTGTCCAGGACCTCCATTGTCACACTTCAGTGGTAGAACAAAAACCTTTTAGCTATTTTGCAGGACTTAAACGAGAAAAGGAGAAGTCAAAGCAACACAATACAGAAGCCAACGACCACTGAAGCAGAGCCCCCGTCCCAGCAAGGCCTCTCTGAATTCCAAATATTGGGGATCTAGTCAGAGAAAAGATTGTGGTTAAGGAGGAATTTGGGCCTTCTTACAGAAAACCAGTACCTGTGCTAGCAATCCACGGATCAAGAACAGAGTTACTGCCGCCCCTTGCTGGAAGAAAAGAGAACAGGTTCATATCCATCGACCTGTTCAAACCACATTATGTGGCCGATAATAAGTAGTAGGCCCACTGGACTCCAAAGATGTAGCAGAAGACCAAATCTTGCTACTATCCAAGAGGTTCAAACTGAAAGACTCATCACCTTTGAAGAATCTGCAGTAAGACAAGAAGGACTAAGCAATTAAGCTATGGAACTTGTGCCTCTTGAGACCCAAATAACAGTTTGTCAAGACTCTCCTGTCTACAATGATGTATCATCTGACTATACTAATATGACAAAAGATCCAGTAGCTCCAGTGATTTCAAATAATCCTGATGCAATTCCAACAATTGACAGAACTGCCTCTGGCTATTTCATTAACTTTGACACATTTTCTGAGGATCCCAGTGAGCCTGAAACAAAGCCAGCAAATAAGATCAAGTAACAGAACTTATTCGAAAACTTGAAAAAACGTATCTCATTTCACCCTGGGTTGAACTTTGGATTGTGCTTGGCGTACTTTTGCTAATCATGGTATTAACTTTGAGGATGCTGTAAATGGAAGATATAGTAAAATGTACACAGCAAGTAAGAACATCAACTTGCTCCTGAAGCTACACAAATCATCTCATTGTGAACAAAGAGACTGAACATCATTAAACATTAAAAGCCATCCCTATATCTGGTGGTATAGCATTGGACAGAAATGATTATGATATTTACGGTCCGGCAGACTTGTTAAAGATTCCACATCAATTTAAGGTTTCCTTGAGTGACTTTGTTTTTCACCCAGCACATTCTCTGATGATTGGAACTTTGAGACTGTTAATAATATGATGTTAGATTTAGAGATGTCTGCTAAATTTGAATTTGAATACTTAGAAGGTTCATCAGATTATGCAGAAATGTATTGGTATGATCACTATGGTCATCATTACTTGCGCAAATCTGCAAACCCTAGGAATATTTATAATTACAATCAATGGGAACATTGTCCAACGCCACCAAAAGGTAGTTCAAAAACATTCTATGATAAATTTCCATACTTCTCAGGTTTTAATGTCTCAAATCCAGAGAAATTTCACTTTACAAATCCTCATTAGGTTTCGACTTTGTGAGTGACAACATAGAAACAAAAACTGTCTGGGGACCAAAAGACTGGCAAGTGCAGGGAATAGAAGCTTTATTTTGAGCCTGCATTATCCCTGAACAAATAATGTTTTTGAATGACATTGTTCAACAGACATCTTGCCTTGGCCTGGCCAAGATAAGAGATTTGAACAAATCGTCCATACCTACACCTACACATGATGGCAAAAACACTTCAGAGGGAGGGGTCGACGTAAAATGTATTCTTCTAAAAAACAGAACTGATCCTGAATGGAAAAAATAGTTAATCTGGCTCACAGACACGAGCAACTGACAAGATAGATTCCTGAAGAAGACTCAAGGGTTTACAGTAACTATTCCAGATCCAAGATATGTCCACAGACAACATCCAGGGATAGAAACAACATACAGTTAGGAAAACTGTGCCTTGAGTGGCTATAAAAATCTACACTTACAACACTTATCTTAACTTAAAATGGCGTTAATTAAAGGGACTTCTTATCAGGTCCAGCAAAACAACATCATAAACATTATATATATATATATATATATATATATATATATATATATATATATATATATATATATATATATATATATATATATTACCTACTGGCTATCGCCAGTAGGTATATATAGTTAGAATTTTTTCTCTATGGGACTTTTGAAAATTCTATGTCTAATAACTTTGGCGTTTGTGGACGGAATCGGCTGAAATTTTCAGGAAAATGGCACATTTTGTTTCTGAGCAGCCCCTGAAAATTTGGTGGGGTTTCGTCAAGGGGGGGCTGAGAAAAAAGGGGGGTCCCAAAACGCGTTTTTTGCATTGAGTTTTCCATAGGGCGGTTGGACTCACTTTTAGCTCGAACGGCTGAATGGATTTGCACGAAACTTGGCAAAATTGTAGGGACTGTTAGCCCGATGTGCCTTTGCTAGGTCTCAATATATGTGCTCCAGTAGTTTTTGAGAAATTAACGTTCAAACCAAGATATATATCTGTAACAGCGCTCTGGGCAGCGATCCGGTCCGCTTACTTTTCGCTTATCGGAACTTTGCGCGCAGAAAGCTGATTGGCTCTCCGGTGTCTGTCAACATTCTAAACAGTCCGGAGCGGACGCCATCTTGTCTCTCGGTAGGATCGAGAGAGAAGAAGAGGTGGAAAACGAAGGGGGAATTTAATGAAAGGGGGCAAGGTAGACCCCTCTTGACCCCCTAGGAATGTTGTTGGGGTTATTAAAGGGTCCCGTGGGGAAAATAAAAAAAAAATGATTTTTCACGGTAGAAGCGCGGCCGCGAACTGGTAGCGAAACGGGAATTCGCCATTTTGTGCTTCGTAAATTAAATTACTAGTTATAAGTGGGTGCGGGAGACGTATCCTAATCCCCTATGTTTCCTGAGGGTGGGTGAGGAGGCTGATATATGTTGATACATCTCTTCCAGCGGCTGTGCGTGAGCTTTTTTTTTTTTTTTGCTGCGTGACAGTCCGGAGCGGCCGCCATCTTGTCTCTCGGTAGGATCGAGAGAGAAGAAAAGGTGAAAAACTAAGGGGGAATTTAATGAAAGGGGGCAAGGTATCCCCCTCTTGACCCCCTAGGAATGTTGTTGGGGTTATTAAAGGGTCCCGTGGGGAAAATAAAAAAAAAATGATTTTTCACGGTAGAAGCGCTTCACGGGCCGCGAACTGGGCCGCAAACTGGTAGCGAAACGGGAATTCGCCATTTTGTGCTTCGTTAATTAAAGTACTAGGTATAAGGGGGTGCGGGAGACGTATCCTAATCCCCTATGTTTCCTGAGGGTGGCTGAGGAGGCTGATATATGTTGATACATCTCTTCCAGCGGCTGCGCCATCTTGCCTTTTTTCGAATGCCACAATTTTGTCGTGCACGGCAGCCATTTTAGATGCCAGGCTGGTCCCAGGCTATCACCTAACCCTGCGGATGTAGTTTATGGCCCCAGCTGTAGAGAATTCAGACATGCCAATCCTCCTGATTCAGGCGTGTGAGTACTGATTTCAGTGCTAGTCTCCCGCCTCCCGATTTCTGCAAGCAAAAAACCGGGGGCATATTACGAACAACTAGCGATAATTTTTGTCTCTAACTTGTTTAGAGACAAAAATTATCACCGCACGATTTTTATCGCAGATAAACCTTGCTATTATCGCAGAAAAGTCAGCGATATTCATGTATTATCGACCTAATGCTCTTAGCCATGTTATCCACCTCCCATTGGATAACATGGCTAAGAACTGCTCAGGGCAGGTGTTAGATTTTGGAGATATTCGCGCTTAGCGCGAATATCTCCAAAAGTTGGTAATAGAAGGTAGCGATGTTAGGGACTGTTTCCAGTCGCTAACATCTTGGCACGCCACTTTGCATGTCATTAGTGATAAGTATCACTGACATGCAAAGCGGGGCCCAAGATGGTCGCTATCTCCTTTTAGCTGTCACTAACTGGTGTTAGCGACAGCTTGATAATAGGGAAATAATTTTATCTCCGCTTTCATGGTTTTTAAAGCCAAAAAAGCGGAGATAAACCCCCTTGATAATATGCCCCACGATTCCTTGGGGGTTTCAGCTGACAGGGCTTGGTATTGTGTTACATGGTAATTTTTCCATGAAACGTCAGAGGGTCGATGCAGGGGTTCTAGAAGAGGTGATAAACCATTTAAGCCTCATGAACAAGCGCATGGTCTTTTAAAGATTTGTGAAGTACTCGGGGCGGCGGTGTGTGTGTGCCCTATTTCAGGAGCGGGCGGGGGGGCACTGCCAGCAACTTGCCAGGTCAGGTAGTGTTCAACACGTGCATCACCCTTTCTCTGCCTGCTATTGCGCTCCATGCTTCGGAAAGGTAAGAAAAAGAACGTGCATTTGAGTTTGAAATGTCCGATCCTGCAGCAGCACACTTCCAAAGCCCACACATGACAATAACCCGATTCAAGGCCCCATTCACCCGTTTTAAAAAAAATAGATAACACTCCAACAAAATAAGGTTATAAAACTTTATTAACTACTAACTTTAACGAACGGAACAAAAACTAAAAACATTTAAACATTTCTCAATACAAAAGCAACAATGGTTAGAAGCTGTCTTTTGTGCGAATAGTCCCAAGGCAGCACAACGTGCAGAGTTCTGGACGGCACCCAGGTGATGTCGCCTGGGTGCCGCACTGGTTTAGGGATCCTACAATGCTGCTCCGAAAATTGGCGTGGGGCGTCCCGGGTGGGGCGGGGGGAGGCCTCGATAGTAGCGGTCTGTTGTGCGAATAGTCCCAAGGCAGCACAACGTGCAGAGTTCTGGACGGCACCCAGGTGATGTCGCCTGGGTGCCGCACTGGTTTAGGGATCCTACAATGCAGCACAGAAAAACAGCGTGGGGCGTCCCGGGTGGTGCGGGGGGAGGCCTCGTCAGTAGCGGTCTGTGTCCAGTGTCACATGGCTGACACAACATGTACGACAGGCACCCAGGTGATGTCCAGTAAACTGCCGCACTGGTTTTGGTATCCTACAATGCTGCTCCGAAAATTGGCGTGCGGCGGCCCGGGGGGGGGGGCGTGGGGGAGCCGGCGTGAACGGGCCTCCCCAGGTGGCAGCCATCTAGCTGAGTTGCGCTCGCTCTTGCGGCCACAGCGTCTCGCTCACCATGTTGTTGAGTTGCTCCCACTCTTGCAGTGCAGCGATAGGCGGCTGCCACATGGCTCTTAAAATGGCGGACAGCTCCTCGGTTTTAGGCCTGGTCCACTGAAATGGTCCTGGGACACTTTGGAACTCGGACGCTTGCCTGCTAGGGCTTGGGTTCCATTCTCGAAAAGCGTCCCCTCAGCCGTGAAGATTGTATAATAGTCTTGGGGGCCCCCGACTCCCGCAGGCTTCCGGTGGGGAGCGGCTGCCATGATTGCTCGCGGAATGACCACGACAGAGCCACGAGATGGTGGTGCTCTCATGCTGACGCCAGCTTCAGTCTGAATGATCCAGAAACAAGGTGGGGCTTTCATCGTTTGGGGAAAAAAAATGTTCTAAACCAATGAAAAGTGTTATTTTTAGGTCATATGACCAAGCCTTCCATCTTTAGGAAACCAAAAGTAAAATGAACCAATGAAAAGTTTAATAAACAAGTCACATGACCTGTTATGCAGCATAGGGCTACAAAAAGCGTAGAAAATCCGTTGGCACGTGAGGCGGCGTCAGTAGCGGACCGATGTGCGAATAGGCCGAAGGCAGCACAACGGGCCGAGATCCGGATGGTACCGAGGTGGTGTCCAGCTAATTGCCGCACTGGTGTGGCCATCCTACAATGCTGCGCCGAAAGACGGCGTGTCCAGCTGAATTGCGGTCACTGTTGCGGTACAGTGACTCGAACGCGCCGAGATCCGGATGGCACCGAGGTGGTGTCCAGCAAATTGCCGCACTGGTGTGGCCATCCTACAATGCTGCGCCGAAAGACGGCGTGTCCAGCTGAATTGCGGTCACTGTTGCGGTACAGTGACTCGAACGCGCCGAGATCCGGATGGCACCGAGGTGGTGTCCAGCAAATTGCCGCACTGGTGTGGCATCCTACAATGCTGCGCCGAAAGACGGCGTGTCCAGCTGAGTTGCGGTCACTGTTGCGGTACAGTGAGTCGAACGCGCCGAGATCTGGATGGCCCCGATGTTGTGTCCAGCAAGTTGCCGCACTGGTGTGGCCATCCTACAATGCTGCGCCGAAAGTCGGCGTGGGGTGCCCCGTTGGCTTATGAGGTGATGTCAGTAGTGGACCGATGTGTGAATAGGTCGGAACCAGCACAAGGCACCAAGATCCGAATGGCAAGTCCTGGATGTTGAGTGCCTCAGTTGAGATTTCTGAGCAGTGCTTGTAAGACTGTCTGAAGCTTATTTGCACCTGCTGCAGCTTCACCAGGTCCGGCGGAACTTTTTGCCTTTTCCTTTCTGCTTCTTTTCCTACAATGCGTTTCATCTGAAGACACGACCAGGTCCCTGAATGTGTGCAGGGGGACGCTATTGAGTGAATGAAAATGGCGGCTTGACACAAAGCTGACTCAAGCGTTGCTGTTGATGCTATACAGACAAAAATTGGTTTTCAGTTTGTACATTCTTCAGGATTTTTTTTTCTATCCAAGTCTGATTGACAGTTTGTAGAAAAATGGCTTCAGATTTTCCACATACTACTCTTCAACATTCTTCCTAAATGTAACAATGTGAAACTCACTAGGAGAACGGCTGTTTCTGTTTCCTTTCAAAATGCTGCCAACAATATTTTCTGAATGGAAGACACCATCTTGTAGCATAAAGGGCCGAAAGGGGTTCTGGTCTGGCCGATGGTTGGTGGAGACATTTTGACTATATCTTGGACCTGCCCGGCCTCGCCCAAAATGGCGCCGGTATAAATGGGACTCGTAACTCTTTGCCCGCAAATGTATATCTAGAAAATGTTATTGTAAGTGGCCCTGTCGTATTTTAATTACAAAATGTACGTCCACCGATTCCGCAACTGTTAGACACCTTTGTTCTTGTCACCTAATGGCCCGCTCGTTACGTTCTTCTACAGTGTAAATGTCTCCTCATCATATACGATTTCAGTTTGCTCCGTGGCCGGCCCACGTGGTTATAGGCCCGTATTTGTATACTGACATTTTCACAATAAAGGTTTTTAAAACAAAACACGGTAGTAGTATTTTCATTTGTAAAGTTTTTACTTTTAGTGACTGTTTTCGAATCAGTAAAAGGCAAGTGAAATAAAGCAGTCCAATTACATGACGGATAAAAGGTATAATATGTAGGAACGCAGTAAAGATAAATGGTCAAGGGCAGTTGTGTTTTTCATGTCTGCAACATAAAGTGATCGATAAGAATCTGATAATCAGGCGTATCGGCGACTAAGACAGCAGGCCGAATCTCTTTTACTCAAGGGCTCCGTCATGGAAGGAAGAAACGCCCTTTTTCTCGAAAAAGGAATATATTTTACTTGCAAGACAGTTGTAAATTTTCCGGGAAAGTACATTAGCCTGGAATATTATAACATATGTTTGAAAAAAAAATATTGTTCGAAAATAATAAAAAGCGTAATTTTTAGGTCATATGACCAAGCTTTTCATCATTAAATTAACAAAAGTAAAATGAACCAATGAAAAGTTTTATTAACAAGTCACATGACCTGTTATGCTTACGTTACGCGCTGCGCGCCGCGCCTCGGATCACTTCCGGGTGCGCTAACGCGGCGTGTCATAAAACGCATTACGCGACAACGTAGGTCAAGAATATAGTCTAAATGTCTCCACCAACCAGCGTTCAGAACACAACCCCTTTCAGCAGTCCAAAAAGTTCTGTTAAATGACAACAGAGGGGACAGGCAACAAGAACCATCAGTCAAAGAGGGGAGGGCAAGTTCTTCTCTTCCGGGTCATGTTGGGGCGCTACCGGAACTGATCGAATTGGTAGTCTACAGTGTTTCTGGATGTTTCAGACTAAAGCTGGCGTCAGCATGAGACCACTACCATCTCGTAGCTCCGTCGTGGCCATTCCACGAGCAATCATGGCAGCCGCTCCCCACCAGAAGCCTGCGGGAGTCGGAGGCCCCCAAGACTTTTGTAGAATCTTCACGGCTGAGGGGACGCTTTTCGAGAATGGGACCCAAGCCCTAGCAGACAAGCGTCCGAGTTCCAAGGTGTCCCAGGGCCATTTTAGTGGACCAGGCCCAAAACCGAAGAGCCGGCCGCCATTTTGAGAGTCCTGTGGCAGCCGCCTATCGCTGCACCGCAAGAGCGGGCGCATCTCAACTACATGGTGAGCGAGACGCTGTAGTCGCAAGAGCGGGCGGTAAACAGCTGAATGGCGGAAGAGGCACAGTGTAGCAAAAGCGGGCGGAATGGCAACTAAAACGATAAAGGGGCGCCCCACTACAGCTTGTCTTCAGGTCAAACGGATTGTGGGACAAGGTCCAGAATTGAAGAGTCATCAAAAGGCAAAAAGTTCCGCCGGACCCCGGGAGCCGGCCGCCTATGTCGGGGGCGATCTCAGGCTACACCAGTGCTATAAGACTTGGGGAGGGTGTCGGAGCCAAGCGTCTTCTCCGAGTCCATGGCCATCACACCGCCCCTCAGGGGCCTCCGTCAAGCTGTTTAGGAAGGTAACATATCACATTGTTTTCTAATGCAGTCAGGTCCACAAACGACACTCACTTACTTTGAGAATAGTGAAGCTGCAGTAGGTGGAAATAAGCTTCAGACAGTGTTACAAGCACTGCTCAGAACTCTTAACTATGGCACCCAACATCCAGAACTTATGCTATTTGAGAATGGTAGTGACATCGAAGCATCTCAGGGACCAAAACCATTAACGTACTTTCACGTATGAAAATCTTACTTGGGGAGGGGGCAGGAGCGAAGCGCCCCCTCCCAGTCAGCGCCACCACACCGTATGTTGAAAATCTGAAGCCATCGTTCTACAAAGTCAACCAAACTTGGATTGAAAAATCTAGAAAAATGTACAAACTGAAAACCAGTTTTGGTCTGCATAGCATCAGTAACAACGCTTGAGTCAGCTTTGTGTCAAGCCGCCATTTTGATTCAACAAAGCACAGGCATTGAAAAAGGCTGAAATTCAGAACTCTAAACTATGGCACCCAACATCCAGGAGCTTGCTATCCGGATCTTGGAGCCTTGTGCTGTTTTCGATCTATTCACACATCGGTCCACTACTGACATCATCTTATAAACCAACGTTATGTAAATAGTTTTTTAATAAAATGTTTTACCCTGTTTCTTTGCTGGTGTGTTGTCTATATTTTTAATATTTGCATAGGGTTTGTCGTTATTTTGTGCGGGATGGGTGATGGAGCCGAGCTGTCTTGCAGCCCTCATGGTGTGGAGCTCAGTTCATCTCACTATTTTCGTATTTCTCAAGAAGGGTTGTTCCTAATATTTCTATTTTAGCGAGGTCAAAAAGAGATCCAATTAGTGGCCTACTGATTTTGCTCGATTACTTTTATTTTTTTACACGATTTTTCACTATCTGCAAAGACTAAACAGAGTATTGCGACTTTGTGCTTGTTTGTAAATAGAGAATGATCCAAAGAGAACCAATTCTAAAACAGTAAATGCTTGGACAACAATCAATCAAATGGAGAGACAAGGAGGCACGACGGATTACAACGGGGGTAAAGGCCTGCGTTAACTACCCTTCAGTATCTGCAAAGAGAGAGTACTACTAAGGCAAAAGAGGGGAGGGGGGGGGGTGCAGCGTTCAAAGCACATCAGCGTGCATAAATACGAAAATGTTTTTATCTATCACGTACTTGACATTTTAAAGCTTTTCATATTTGCTATTAAAAAACCAATGAAATTCACAGAAAAAACCATAGGTTATAGTGGATATATAGTTCGGAATTTGCATTTACAAAACCTTGAAAATTCAATGAAAAAACCATAGGTTATAGGCCATATATAGTTAGGAATTAGCATTTACAAAACCTTATTTTACTCGCATAAAACCATTGAAATTCCATATATAGTTAGAAGCGCTAACTATATATCGCGCACCCGCAATCCACTGCTGATGATGTCACATATTACATCATTCATGACATGGTCAGTGACATCACTGATGACATCACTGATGACATCTCAAATGACATCACTGATGACAACTCAAATGATATCAATGATGACATCTCAAATGACATCACTGATGACATCACTGATGACAACTCAAATGACATCACTGATGACATCTCATTTGTCATCACTGATCACATCACTCATGTGATAATACAATGAACCTCTTCAGACTCTAATATAACCTTACATACACTCAGTATAAACAGACACTCACAGACTGTCACTCATCCATGGAGTTACTCACACACCTAGTCAGTCATGCAAAGAATCAATCACACCTCCATTTCCTCAACTATACAGTTATACACATCTTACTTATTCAAACATATAATAACACATATTTACTCTCTTATATAATCCCTGATACAAGCTCACAGTGATCGATACAGCCACTCACACATTCACTGGCTCTTATGTTCAGTTATTTATATATCTCAACTCTCACATGTATTGTGTTTTACATACGTACTTACTTGCACATGTAGCAATGAGAAATCCATTCACTCACCAACACACCCATGCACAGTCAACCGCCCATATAGCTGTTTCCACATGCACTCTTGAACTCATACTCCTAGTGAATCAACTGCTTACACATCTATGCACAGAGTCACGCACCTCCCAGCCACCCACACACACACTCAGCCTCCCATTCAAATACTTGGGCAACCAATCAATAACCCATATGGCCACTCTTATAGCTACTGATCAACACATGCAGCAGCTTACACAACAACAAACATACTGATGCACGAATTAAGACAGTTTAGTCACTAACCCATGTACTCAGTGAGACACATTTAATCACTCACTCATACAGTCAGTCATGCACCTACTAAATTCTTCATCCAGACACTTATACATCCACTCATTCTTCAATATGTGAAACATATTTAAACTTTACAGACACATACAATCACTGGATGTTGTGATCAGTGATGTCATCAGTGATGTCATTTGAGATGTCATCAGTGATGTCATCAGTGATGTCACTGACCATGTCATGAATGATGTAATATGTGACATCATCAGCAGTGGATTGCGGGTGCGCGATATATAGTTAGCGCTTCTAACTATATATGGAATTTCAATGGTTTTATGCGAGTAAAATAAGGTTTTGTAAATGCTAATTCCTAACTATATATGGCCTATAACCTATGGTTTTTTCATTGAATTTTCAAGGTTTTGTAAATGCAAATTCCTAACTATATATCCACTATAACCTATGGTTTTTTCTGTGAATATATATATATATATATATATATATATATATATGCCATTCATGATGAAGCTTGGAAAGCAACACAGGCAGAGACTATGAATACGAGAAATTGATCGTATTAATTTAGAGAAAGCACTCTTTGTAGTTGACAATGGGTTAACGGCCCTGTCATCCAGAATTTATTCTTCAGACAGCATAGTATACTCTGCCATTGACATAATGGAACAGGACTTGCTCATGCTACAACATGGACAGTCACAATTACATTCTATAATGCTTTTAGGCTGGACGTTACAAAATCTTCGTTCTGGATGTGTGCCATGGCGTCTAATCAACACCACGTCATTGTTTTCTGTATTTAACCTTACAGCTAAACAAATGGAAAGGGGCGACCACTCGGTCCCCCCGCACGTATGGCACAGTACCACGATCCCCCCGGGAAGCCATCTTGGGCGGGAGGCGTGTCTCGGCTGGTATGCCCGAAGCGGCGTAGCCGGGGCGCGCTTTTTCCCGCCCTAGAGTGGGCTGGCCTAGACACTGACGCGGCTGGCCACGCCCTCGGGGCAGGCAGGGGCGGGTTTAAGCCCGCCCTGAAGACGGATAAAAGGGGACGCAAGACCAGAAGGCATCCTCTTGTTCCTGTGCTCTGAAGCTGCACCTCCTCGCTGCACGTGAGCTCGAGACTGAACGAAGAGCCAATTTTGAGCGTTGTAATCCTTCTTTTGTCTTACAGATACTCTGTCGGAGAAATGCCCAAGAAAGGCGGAAAGAGATTGACGACTGAACAGATGCTTCGGGTCCTCATGAAGGAGATGACCGAGCTGAAGAAGCGGGTGGCGGAGAGAGAGGGGGAAGGGGGGCCGGAACGTCCTTCGGCTGGAGCGGCCCCAGGAGGGAGAGCCAAGAGGCCAAGGAGGGGAGCAGCTGGGGGAGACGTCCCGGTTCCCCGTACCCCGCTCGAAGCGCCAACCCCAGTACCCGTGGAGGGGAATCCGATTCCCGTGGTGGTCACCCCGGTGTCCAATGAAGATATGCCGCCCGAGCTGGCAGCACAACTTGCAGCGTGGTTGGGCGAAGGTAGTGAGGGCGCCACGGCTGTCGACGCGCAGGCGCTGATGAAGCAACTGCGTGAGAAACGGGAGGCAGCCAAGGTGTCCGCGCCAGCTGCAGTAGTTGACAAGCCACAAGGGACGATTACGACCGCAGAGGCAGCGTCCGGTGCAGGTAAGCGGCCATTGCCGATTGCGAGGGATGAGTCAGCACCCTCTCGTAGAGAAAGGTTGGGTCAACATGTGCCTTTGGCAATTAAAGAGAAGATTTGGGCGGGGGAATATGTGAACATCTTCTCGTTGCTTGTTGATCATTATGAGGTGGAGCATGTTAAGGGCCAGAAAGACCTCATGCATCCGAGTGTTTGGCGCGCAAAAATGGCCGCCTTTAAAGTGAATGAGAATATTGGCAATTGGGGCAAAGCATGGGGGATTTTTACGTCGATCTTAGGGGAACGTAGGTCCGAGTTGCCGACCTATCAGTCGCGAATCATGGGGTACTCAACGTCACACCAGGGTAACCATTGGTTCTGCTACGATAATCTTTTTAGAAAGGCTAAAGAGCATAATAAAAGCTTAACCTGGGATTGTTACGATTCTTTGACATGGGATAAAATGAAGGAGACAGGTATGTTGAAAATGCCATTGGTAGGGGGTAATGTTGGCGAATCCTCCCGCCAATATGCGGGGACGCCCTTTCGATCAGGTGCGGGTACCGACGATCACTCGAGACCTGCCAGCAATACAGGGAAAAGGGGGTTCTGCTGGAATTTCAACAGAGGTAAATGTACTAGGCCCCAGGGATCGTGTAAATTTAGACATGAATGTAGTGGGTGCGGGTCGTCCCATCCTGAGTCCACGTGCAGAGCCAAAACGGGTGATAACGGGGGTAGAGGAGGCGCCAAACAGGTCTAACATAGTCCGAGGGGCGCCTTTACCTACCCCGATTGATACCTTGGCGATGATTCCCTGGCTCAGTGAATACCCGGATCGTACTTCTGCTGGGGTGCTGCGGAACGGGTTTTCGTATGGTTTCCGCATCCCAGTAGGGGACTTTCAGGGTGTGGAGAAGTGTAAAAATCAACTTTCGGTCCTGCAGCATACGACCGTGGTACAGGAGAAGATCCGGAACGAGGTTACTCGAGGTCGGGTTGCCGGCCCGTTTAGTGTACCCCCGGTGCAGAGTTTTGTTTGTTCTCCTTTAGGGGTGGTCCCCAAGAAGGACCCGGGTGAGTTCCGACTGATTCATAATTTATCAGCTCCACGTGGTCTTTCTGTAAACGATGCAATAGACCCAGAAGTGTGTTCGGTGCGGTACGCATCTTTCGATGAGGCCGTAGCCATTTTGAATCGCCTGGGGCCCGGGGCGCTGATGGCGAAGTCGGATATCGAGTCAGCGTTCCGATTGCTCCCGGTACACCCAGACGACCAGCGTCTCCTAGGTTTCATGTTTCAGGGTCATTATTACATGGATAGGTGTATGCCGATGGGGTGCTCTATATCTTGTGCCTATTTCGAGAAATTCAGTAGTTTTCTACAATGGGTCTTCACAAAGAGGACGGGTTTCCAACATGTAATGCATTACCTTGATGACTTTCTGTTCCTTGGGGCAGCCGGGGATCTCGAATGTGGCCAGGCCTTGGCCGAATTTTGTGTATTAATGAAGCAGTTTGGTGTGCCATTGGCACCGGGTAAGACGGTGGGTCCTGCGACTTGCCTCGAGTTTCTGGGGATCGAGTTAGACTCCAGTGAGGGTTGTTTTCGTTTACCAGCTGACAAAGTGGGGAAGTTCAGGGCAGCCTTGCAAATGTGTATAAATGGATCTAAAGTTACGCTGCATCAATTACAGCAGTTGGTGGGACAGTTGAATTTTGCCCTGAGGGTTATACCGATGGCCCGCCCCTTTTCCCGTTCAATTGCCCAAGCTATGGTCGGCCTAAAGGAGGGTCATCATCGCACGAGACTATCGGCTGAGGTCCGCCAGGACATGCGCATTTGGTTAGCATTTCTGGCGGATTTTAATGGTCGAGTCGTCTGGAACAAACCGGCCGTGTCCTCTGAAGAGCTGGGGCTATGGACAGATTCGGCAGGTAGCATAGGTTTTGGTGCCATCTTCGGCACAAAATGGTCGGCACAAAGATGGCCGGCATGGTGGCATGACAATGGACTGACAAGTAATATTGCTTTCTTGGAACTTTTCCCCATTTTGGTGGCCCTAAGAACCTGGCCCGAAGGGTTCAAAGATCACTCTGTGGTATTTTGGTCTGACAATATGACCGTGGTCGAGTGCATCAATAGCCAGGCAGCACGAGGTAAACTGATTTTAAGACTGCTCAAAGAAATTGTTTTACTGTGTATGCAACTGAATGTGCTATTCAGAGCAAAACATGTCCCGGGGGTAATGAATCAGGCGGCTGATGCACTGTCTCGTTTTCATATGCAGTCTTTCTCGGGTTTCCTTCCCACAGCGGACCCAGAGCCGGCACCCTTTCCCGAAGCTCTCTGGTCTCTCGGTGCCCCGAACTTCGTCACCTCGTGGGAGAGAGCCTAGCACCAAGGACAAGGAAGGCATATGAAGGGGCGTTTCGGTCCTATTTAGCCTTTTTGGGGACTGATGGAGAGGGGCTTTGGGGCCACGAGGAATGGGTAGTGAATTTTCTGATGTCCTTACGTAGGGCTGGGAAATCGGTGGCTACGGCCCAGAGGCCTCGTGCTGCCATTTCCTTTGTTGCCAGGGCTCATGGTATCCAGGACCCGACAGCGTCTTTCGTTGTACAGAAAGCGCTGCGTGGGTGGCAACGCCTTGAGGGTCGCAGAGTAGATGAGAGGCGCCCGATAGGTTTGGATAGGTTGGCCCAGTTGTTGGCCACACTCCCTGCCACATGTTCATCTCAGTTTGAGACGGTGTTGTTCCGAGCCGCTTTTACGCTGGCATTTCATGGAGCGATGCGGGTAAGCGAACTGGTGGCAAGGAACAAACGGGATGTGACAGGGGGTTTGTGCCAGGAACACGTTCAGATCAGAGGAGAGACAATGACTGTCTCCTTTGTCAGGTCCAAGACCGATCAAGATGGGATGGGTGACTGCATAATCATACGCAGGATTCCCGGGTCCTCCATGTGTCCAGTAAAGTGTTTAGAAAACTACCTAGCATGAAGGGTGGCATCATGGGGGGGGACCTTGTTGAGACACGCGGACGCCACCCCACTGACGAAATTTCAGTTTCAGCGGGTGCTTGCGATGTCAATTGCCGCTGCGGGCTTGAACCCGGGCGAGTTTGGGACCCACTCCTTTCGGATAGGGGCTGCTACGGAAGCTACAGCTAGGGGTCTTAATGTTGAACAAGTGAAACGAGTGGGGCGTTGGTCCTCCAAGTGTTATAAGAGGTATGTGCGGTTGCACATGTTGTGAAGCTGTAATGATGTACTCACGCTTCTTGTCTTTGTTTGGTTTTCAGTTGCGCAAGCCTACGAGGCGGGGTGGACTATGCAGTCGACCCAACACCAGGCCAGCGGTCAGACATCACCGGCTGTGAAGAAGGAGGTGTGGGTCGTGGGCCACTCATACGTGAGGCGTGCCGCGGACGTATTCAAAGCAGGTGACATGATTCACGTAGCTGGGGAATACGGGTACAGGGTGTCCTTCTACGGAAGAGGCGGGCTCTGTATTGACCAGTTTCAAGCATTTTTCGAGGGTTTGTTAGGGCGGACGAGGTCACCGCCGTCTATAATCATAGTGCATCTAGGGGGCAATGATTTGGTCACCACCGGTAGACGACTTCTCCTGGAGGCAATGCTTTCCACTGTAAGTTGGTTGGCGAGGAGAGTTCCGGGGTGCACAATTGCGTGGTCCCATATGATCCCACGAAAGGTGTGGCGAGGGGCTATTTCTGTTCCTGCTTTGAATCACTCTGTGAGAAAGCTTAATAACAAAGTGAGTAGGTTGTTCCGTTCCAGGACATTGCATTCTATTTCGCATGGCTGTATTAATGATGACAGTATGTATTTGGGGGATGGTGTGCATTTGTCTCGGGTGGGGAATGAGTTACTCATAGGAGACTTCTTAGCATGGTTAAAAACGTTAAAACATGACCTTTAGGTAGGAGCTTTGTGGGGGGTCCGGATAGCCGGTCAACTATCCGGCCTGTGGCGGTAAGGTCATGATCGGTGAGCACTAATTGGAAGATCCCTATGAGTGGGCGTCACCCAACACGGATGGGAGCGCTCGGGAGAGGTGGCCATTGGCCCCTCAACGGGGAGGCGGTCCCTTCTAAGGATGGGTCGCCGAAAGAAAAGGAAAGGCGGTCAAGGCCCCTTCCTGTGTAGGAGGGGTTACAGCCCCCTCCTGGGGAATTTCCCGGGGCCAGTGACGTCTGCGACGGCAGATGTGGTAAGTTGTGCGGGGTTTGGGGGGGGGTCTACGCTACCTTCTAGATACCTCACACGAGTCCTCGAACGACCTTTAAGTGGCGTCGAGTTTTATTGGTGCCCCCGTCAAGTCAAAGGGAAATTGGTAGTTGCACTTGAGGTACGCCTCAGTGCTGTCGCCCCTCACAAGTGGGGGGGGTATTTCTGGTTAGGGATCTTGACACCGGTTACGACCTTGCCGTTGGCCCTTAAACGTTAGGATGTACAATTTCATAATTTCAAGTAAATGTGTGTAGGATGTTAGTTCGGCTAGGAGAACCTCTGTATTAGAGAATCTGTTAAGGTTAGCCAAACATCGCAATGTGGTAATGAAATTGTACATAATATAAAATGTTGATTTAATGTTTTAATTTGGTTTTAATAAATACGGCCGGGAGGGTTACTCCCTCCCTCTTCCAAAAACTTCAAGAACTGTTTCCTGTTTCCCTCCTTTGGGGATTGTGTTGAGAGGGGGTGGCGGGTATCTCAGCCATATGGAAAGGGGCGACCACTCGGTCCCCCCGCACGTATGGCAGAGTACCACGATCCCCCCGGGAAGCCATCTTGGGCGGGAGGCGTGTCTCGGCTGGTATGCCCGAAGCGGCGTAGCCGGGGCGCGCTTTTTCCCGCCCTAGAGTGGGCTGGCCTAGACACTGACGCGGCTGGCCACGCCCTCGGGGCAGGCAGGGGCGGGTTTACGCCCGCCCTGAAGACGGATAAAAGGGGACGCAAGACCAGAAGGCATCCTCTTGTTCCTGTGCTCTGAAGCTGCACCTCCTCGCTGCACGTGAGCTCGAGACGGAACGAAGAGCCAATTTTGACCCACCCACCAGCCCCTGAAGACAGCCAGTTGTTTTGAATAAAAGTTGATGGATAACTCTAATTTCGTTTACAGGTTGTGGTATTATCGTGTTGATTTTGAGTGTGTAATAAAGAATGGTCTATGTCATTTATGTTTTATGATTAAAGAAATTCGGCTTTAGTGTTCATTTATAAGCATGCTTTTATTACGGTCGTAGTAGCCAATGTATTTTTTAGTTTAATAGGTTAGTTAGCATTGTCGTATTTATTTTTGGTCGGGCGGTAAGGTCAGGATCGGTGAGCACTAATTGGAAGATCCCTATGAGTGGGCGTCACCCAACACGGATGGGAGCGCTCGGGAGAGGTGGCCATTGGCCCCTCAACGGGGAGGCGGTCCCTTCTAAGGATGGGTCGCCGAAAGAAAAGGAAAGGCGGTCAAGGCCCCTTCCTGTGTAGGAGGGGTTACAGCCCCCTCCTGGGGAATTTCCCGGGGCCAGTGACGTCTGCGACGGCAGATGTGGTAAGTTGTGCGGGGTTTGGGGGGGGGTCTACGCTACCTTCTAGATACCTCACACGAGTCCTCGAACGACCTTTAAGTGGCGTCGAGTTTTATTGGTGCCCCCGTCAAGTCAAAGGGAAATTGGTAGTTGCACTTGAGGTACGCCTCAGTGCTGTCGCCCCTCACAAGTGGGGGGGGTATTTCTGGTTAGGGATCTTGACACCGGTTACGACCTTGCCGTTGGCCCTTAAACGTTAGGATGTACAATTTCATAATTTCAAGTAAATGTGTGTAGGATGTTAGTTCGGCTAGGAGAACCTCTGTATTAGAGAATCTGTTAAGGTTAGCCAAACATCGCAATGTGGTAATGAAATTGTACATAATATAAAATGTTGATTTAATGTTTTAATTTGGTTTTAATAAATACGGCCGGGAGGGTTACTCCCTCCCTCTTCCAAAAACTTCAAGAACTGTTTCCTGTTTCCCTCCTTTGGGGATTGTGTTGAGAGGGGGTGGCGGGTATCTCAGCCATATCACTTTGGCACAAAGAGGAGCAGACTATACGGTGCTGAGCATTGAACAACTGGAAAGATTACCATTAACTGTTTCAGAAAAGCCTGCAACAGAATGGATAATACACAGGATAATCACTCTGCCTGTCACAATTTTTAACTTTCAATACTGTTTGAAACATATACAAGTTGCCGGGTATGAAAGGTTGGGTAAAGAATACATAAAGTCAAACTGGGAATTACCATACACACACAAATGTTGGAGTGGGGGAAAAGAAGTATTTCTTAGTGCTACACAATGCAAAAGCGCACTAAGCAGTACACTTTATGCCAGGGTATTAATTTACATGGAGACTGTAACGGTTCTTCGAACAACTTATCCTGCCACCTGCAAGGTTCTCAAGCAGCAGTGATAGATCAAATTTTTAGGCAGCTTTCTAACGGGAGCTACATAATGTTGAATGATCACAGCTGTTGTGGAATGATGCCAGGAATAGCCTATCTCGTAACAATGTCAGCCAGGGTCACTTGTTGTATGCAAGTATTGTATCCTAAAGCTAAGACAAATGGGGAGTCACCTCTATGGCCTTCACTGAACATCTCTTCTATTCGAATTGACACTTTAAGCAGAATGAAAGCCATTCTTTTACAAAAAACTGTGCCACTGACCTCGTCCAAAGAGATGTATGAACTACAAGTTGCAAGATCCTCTGCAGAGATACATGCCCTTTTATCCACAAACCGTCCAATACATTTCGTAGAAATGTTAGGTCGTATCTTAAACATGTCTGATACCAGTGGTATTTTACATGTATTTAAGACAGTTTTTTCGGGACTGTTAGAACCTTTTGAAGCAGTCCTTGGCATGTTTCCAAACTTCGTGCACCCTGTGTTCGTCGGCCTGCCTCTAATTTTGGGACTCGTAGCAGGAATACTATTCTTGTTCCTTCTGCTCCCATATGGCAAGTCCAGTCAGCAATGACACCCAGATTACCATCGAGAACACTCTCCTGGCAATAAATTGTTGTGAGCGCATGATACAGATCCTGGGCCTGACTCGTCTAAGAGATCTGAATACCACATGTTTCCTATCATTCCGACCAATGTGGCAAGATTGCATCTTACCTATTCTACGATGCCTGCTATGTGGAGAAGAATGCGTGTTGGATATCTGTCTAACACTGCCATCAGCACTGCCAACGGATGTTGAAACCCTGTTTGGTTTGGTAACAGCCCATGCATCGTGTTGTCCCCAGCGGCTGCCAATCCTGATAACGGCATTCATTGAGATCTCACAGAGGCAATCTGCTGACGATGAGATACGTGGATCGGCAGGCACACAGGTACCACCTCCATCTCCGACGAACATTGCTAACGCGTACTTAATGAATTGGTCCAACTTTCACCTGCTGTGGTAGACGATTTCTTTGCCAGCTTAGAAGATTTGATGTTTTCTCCTAACAACGAGAATTACTTTTGAAGTTAGCACAGAGCGTTCTATGGGACTCTGTATTTGACCTTCACTTTTCTAAACAAAACTTCCAACTTTAGAACTCTATTTTTTTTGCGATTTCACTTTTTCCAAAATTGAAAACTTTTTTCTTTATTGGCATAAAGTAATCTGCTTAAAGTAGAACTATTCTTAAAGAACAAGAATTCTTTGAAACACTTCCAAGAGACAATATTTCACCTTGTCCACAACCTAAGCAGTATATTCTGTCATAGAATGGTCGCAACTTTTTCTTCTGTATTTAAGAGTCATTTCATAAATGTAATTTCATGATTCATTCTGATAAGCATTTTCCATGACACACTACATGCTTTGAATGAAAATATAGCTTTTTTTTAAATGCGTACAGCACAAATGCGCATCTTTCGTGTACAACCATTTCAAATGCATTTGATGTATTTTGGGAGGGATTTATAACACATCATGCTTTAGATATGTTTTAAATGCTTAGAATTTAGTAATATTGAACATAATAAAGTGGAGTAGGTGTTGTATGGCGTTTTAGGATCCGAGCAAAATTTACTGATTCATGCCCTTATATAGGTATAATTAACCCTGCCCTTATATAGGCATAGAAATCTTACCCATATTTAGACATAACCAAACCAGTACAAATACAGGCATGGCTACTTCCACTAGTTCCAAAAAGCCACAACGATTTCTTGGAAAACTCAGCTTCAGCAGTCAGGGACATCTCGTTACTTGAATATTGATTTGTCCTAGAAATCATGGCGTTTTCAAAGAACTACCATTCCCTTGGGGTTCTTTGATGATGTTATTATGTCCGACTTTACGTCAAACTAGGCACCTTCAAGGTATAAATATGCCTACACTTTCCCTAGCGAACACATGGTGGTTCGGAGCAGCTCGACTATCTACTTGCCCGACGCAGCTCGCTACTGCAATACCAAAGGAAGCCGACCCTCCCGCTGACGCACTGACAGAGAAGCTGTCCTTTCTCTCGCTGATAATCCAGCTCAATTGTTTTCAAGCTCCCCTTGCGGGGTGTGGGGAAATCGAGCCCCGAGACAGAGATACCAGACCTCCTTCATTCTAAAACCAAGGTACGGAGCTGGTTAGACCCTAAGAGAAATTATGGTTAGATTCTTGGCAAAGAAAAACTAAACCTATGCTACATCTCACTGTATCATAGATCCGTTTTGCGATTTCTAAATAGCGATTTTTAAGGAATCGCTATTTAGAAATCGCAAAACGGTATGTATGTAAAAAATCGAATTTGCAAATAAGGAATAATTTCCCATTCATCCCTATGGGCCAGGAGGCCCATAGGAATGATTATGAAATGCATTTCATTTAGCGATTCGCAATTTGCTAATCGCAAAATGAGATTGATTTCAAGGGTGCAGGGGTGTCTCAAGGAAACCCTACTGCACCCCTGAAATCAGCATGTGTGTGCATATGGACCACATACATGCCCTATGGGCATGTATGTGCGTCACATGCCACATTAAAAAATGCCAATTAGTGTATTTTGAAAAGAAATCGCAATTTACCACCAACTGAAAGTTGGTGATTAATTGCGATTTCTTAAGCTAAATTCGCTACAGTAAAATGCTTCATATGTAGCATTTAAGGAATCGCAAAATTGCGATTCCTTAAATGCTATAGCAAAATAAGGAATCGCAAGTATATGCGATTCCTTAAGATGCGATTTTTTGATACATATCAATTAATGCAAAACAGATTTTTGCAGTTCACAAAGGCCGAAATTTGGCGAATTTCGGCCTTTGCGAATCAAAAAATGCTTGATACATATGGCCCTAAATTCTTCCCTCGTACTAGATTTAGGTTAGGTACATCGGCGTAGGCGTATTTTAGAAGCCCCAGTTGAGTACGTTTGACCCTTTGTTATTTATGTATGTATTTATCTATGGTCTAGGAACCATACAATGCTTTAACAATATTATTTTATAATACTCTTCTTACTGTACGCATTATACTTTGCAACCAGTATTATGATTGTAGCAGTTCATTTTACTTGTCTGAGAAAGAAAACTGTTCAATAAACCCTTTTATTGAAAACGCCTGTCTCTCTATTTCTCTGCACCTCTGATGAAACGAAGCTTGCACGATTGACTGGGCAAAATATCTATCTATTGTTTCCACAACTCTGAAGATCAGTTTTATTCTTGGGGAAACAAAGTTGTCATGTTTATGATGTTGTCAGAAACTAATCCCTTCTTGTTTATTCGAGAAAGTTTCTAGTGATCTCTGAGCTATCTGGCACTCACAATTAAGTCTAATGTATTCAATAGAGACCCAGTAGACATAAGTCCTACGTCATATCTAGAGGATATGTTATTCCATTGCGCAGAGCCTATTGGGAATATAGGAACTACACTACAGGAACAGCGTACCGCAACAGCCGACTCAGCTTCTACATCCCCAACCGCCAGCTCCGCTCCGCCGACCACGCCCTCGCCACTGTCCCCTGTATCCGAAGAATGACCACCGGTGGCAGATCATTCTCCCACCTCGCCGCCAAGGCATGGAACACACTCCCCAACCGCCTACGGCAGACCCAAGACCTACTGACCTCCAGAAGACTCCTCAAGACCTGGCTTTTTGAACAGTAGCAGCATTCCCCCACCCCTCAGTGCCTTGAGACCCTCACGGGTAAGCTACAAATGCTTGATTGATTGATATTAAAAATCAATAAATTATTAATAACACTGGTCTGATGTATGGTATATTCATATCATAAATATATTGTTTACTTATTTATATATACACAGTCATAAGCAGTGCATGATAGGGCACAATTTATAGTTACTTCACTAAACTATGGTTTGAACATTCCATGGGTTTGATATTTTTTAATGTTTTTAATGTTAGTGTGTGTTTCAATCTAACACCTTATTTTAAAGTCACTTTAACAGTTGTTTTTTCAGTGACAGACAGACCGACAGACAGACAGACAGACAGACAGACAGACAGACAGACAAAGACAGACAGACAGACAGACAGACAGACAGACAGACAGACAGACAAACAGATAGATAGACAGATAGACAGACAGATAGATAGATAGATAGATAGATAGATAGATAGATAGATAGATAGATAGATAGATAGATAGATAGATAGATAGATAGATAGATAGATAGATAGATAGATAGATAGATTGTAATTTGCTGTTTCTTATCATTGTTGAGTGTATTGAGGCAGTGTGAAATTTGTAGAATGTACTACTCATTTAAATTGCATATTTATGCAAAATGTCAGGTATTAAACTTTCGTTTTTATTGTAACGGGGAACAGTGGACAACCTCTAAAATCATGTCCGCAATGTCTGATTAACACTTTAAAGCGAGTTATTGCATGAAGAAGAAAGCCTGCACTACATATCCAGTAAATACAGTTGATCCAGTCCAATCTGGACATCACAAATCCTTTCAGCACTAGAGCAAAGTCCTCGAAGTGGAAAATTGGACTGAGCGCCTGCTTGAGAAATAGCGAGAGCAGCCCAGAAATAACCTGTCATCAAATCTCTGCAAATAATCAAATGCAACGACCGAGGCAGCACTCATCAATAAGAGAGAGAAAAAGAAGGCACATGTAGTTAGCTTTAGCAATAATCCGAGGGGTTAACAACGTGGCTTCAGAGTTCTCCATTGGCTGTAATTATGTAGCACTAGGAGGCTGAGGGAGCAGTCCCTCGAGTGATTGATTGATGAGTGCAATTAAGGCTGTGCACTGCCACTTCAGGCTTCCAATGATATCATGCATGTTGCTGGTGATCTTGTGCTCTGCACGGGCATTTTAAGCTTTTCATATGTTTGTAACTGTGATGAAAGCTTGGAATTTAAATCCTTTTAAGGACAACCTTCATTTCCATGAAGCTCAGACGGCGACAACACTCGATCACTGAGAAGCAAAGACTTTAGAAATGCTCATTATCATTTACATATTTCACCATATGAATGAGTTTTTATAACTGCTTGAGGGGCAAGAAATTATTGCATTTACTAAAGGTTTGAAACACGCAATATTGTTAAACGCCTCTAAAACCAATTTCCAATGAAGTTATTCACCTTCCATCTGTCAATCACTGTGGACTCAGAATGAATTCCCTAGTTTCCTGTTACTCTTTTTGTGATTGGATGATCTGCTGAGGCCAACCAAATAGGAAAGTGATCCAATAGTCATTACAAAACAAGCTTTGGTAAAGCCAATATTCCTGGTTGTTTCTTAATACTTGACGTTCCCTGATGGAATGTCATGTATTCTTCTGATTATCATATATAGACACATTCTCAAATAACGTCACTCTATCCCTTTAAAACACAGAGTGCCATGTCTCTGGTGATCGTAAGCACTAGGCACCAAGACTACAAAACCGCTATGGAATTGTGAAAGCTCTAATAACATAGTCAGCTGTCACCTGTAGTTTCCCCACAGCCTGGTATGAATGTGTCCCAAAAGCTCTTGACTAGACCTGGGCCTGAAATACTGCTTTGCTTACAGAGTTTTTCCCACTCTGTGATCCACTGACTATGCGGAGTTCTGAAAGCCGAGAAAGCAGAGATAAAATTATCTCCCTATTACCTAGCTGTCACTAACACCAGTTAGCGACAGCTAGTAGGAGATAGCGACCATCTTGGGCCCCACTTTGCATGTTAGTGATATTTATCACTAATGACATGCAAAGTGGGCGTGCCAAGATGTTAGCGACTGGAAACAGTCGCTAACATCGCTATCTCCTATTACCAACATTTGGAGATATTCGCGCTAAGCGCGAATATCTCCAAAAGCTAACACCTGCCCTGAGCAGTTCTTAGCCATGTTATCCAATGGGAGGTGGATAACATGGCTAAGAGCATTAGCTCGGTAATGCATAAATATCGCTGACTTTTCAGCGATGTTCATGCATTGCGGTGATTTTTATCGCATTTGCGATAAACCTTGGTAATACCAAGGTTTATTTGTGGTAAAAATCGCTGCAGCTCAGCAGTAAATTTTTGTTTCAAACCAAGCAATAGCGATAATTATTGCTATTGCTTGGTAATATGCCCCATAGTTTTTTCCTCTCTTGTGCTCGCAAGCATTGTTGGTGAGCACGTGCTATGAAAATCTTACTCCAGACCACCAGTCCCGCATGGGCGCAACCACTCACATTGACAAAGCTTCCATTTGCGTTGAGGAACCCTCTGCTCGAGTAGAATATCTACTCGAGCTCCAGAAACAAGTAGTGTCCTTTTGCGGTACGCATGATGCCATTCGCACTGATTTTAGTTTGTTTGTGGAGTTGGAACTCTGTTAACTCCACCCAGGCATACTCCCTTCTATGGTTGGAGGGTATTTTGTTTGGAGCCGGCCTGCAGAGCAGAAAGGTCCTATGTCAACAATTAGCAAAAATAATGGTATATTTCAAGTGTACTGTCAGAGTGCTTCAAACTCACTACAGGTCAAAGATGGATAGGGGAAGGATGGCACTGGTTTCCTAGCCATACTATGACTTTCATCCATACAGAGGCAAAGCGTATAACAAAAAAGCTGTGTGTAGACATGGCAACTGGTGAGGGCTACAGTTAGCATCGAGTAGACCTGCATTTTGACTTGAAGGCAAATTGTCTAAGGACGAAATTATAAGCATCTTTTAAAAGAATGTATTAACATATTTTAGAAATTATACAAGTTGCCTATATTTTTCGAATGTATAAAGAAGTAGAACATCAATACAACTTGAGAGACTCATCCATATTTTAAGGTACAGTGTATATGTGTGAATGAAAAGCTATCATTCTGTGTGGCGTGCCCACCACCAGTGTGAAGTCAAAAAATGTGCATTGCATAAGTCTATTCTATGTGCGTTTCTGTAGCCCGCATATACACAGCCAGGAGCTAATGTCTATTACAGTCAACTGGTGCCTGTCAGGTTGCATATATGATTCAGGATCTCTGTCCCGCACCCGGCTGTTCAGCTCCAAAATATAAGTCAGTACCACCCAAAAAACTCCTGGGGCACTTCTCACGTACCAATACATACATTAACCGCTTCTATGCTTAAGACGCTCTGGAGCCGTCCGACGCATAAGTGCTCCTGTGCGTTGTACGGCTCCAACGCGTCTGACGCCATGGCACAGAGAGTCCCTTTACCCCCCAACAGCCTCTGGAGTTGCAAAAGAGCTTCCCCAGCTCCCGAGCCCCCCGGTTTCCCTGAAATGACGATCAGCGTCCACTTCGTGCTGACGTAATTTCAGTGAAACTGAAACAAGTCAAGAGGCTCATTTCAGTTTTGCATCCTACGTGCTCAGGGGGCTATCTCAGAACCCTGAATATGAAGAAAGACCTGGGGGAACACTGGGTGGTAGAAAATTTGTGGATCCACGTAGATTCCAGAACTTTCCCCCACAGAAATTTGAGATAAAAGTGATTTTTTCATCGAAACAAAATCATGTGGAAAAAGTGTTTCTTCAGCTAAATGTTGGGTTGGTAGGGAAACATTGGGAAATTCAGTCATACCTCATTGGACTCCCCAGGGTGTCTAGTTTTCAGAAATGTGTGAGTTTGGTAGGTTTCCTTAGATGGCAGCGAGGCCGATGCCGAAACCGAGGTGACTCCCCTTGCAAAACCAGGTAGTTTTGTTATAAGTAATTTTGAAGTCTCCACAGGACGAGTTGGGCCATTTCCTGTTGCAGCCACTATGCCTACCCACACAAGTGAGGTACCATTTTTATCGGGAAACCTGGGGAAAGCTGGATGGTAGGAAATGTGTGTCAGCCCTGTGATCCTACAACTTTCCCACACAGAAATGTGAGAAACAATTGATTTTTTCAACAAAATTTTAGGTTTGCAGGACGTTCTGGGTAGGGAAATGTTGTGGACCCACGCAAGCCATACCTTGCTCGACTCCTCCGGGTGTCTAGTTTTCAGAAATGTGTGGATTTGGTAGGATTCCCAAGATGGCCGCCGAATCCGGGGCCAAAAACCCAGGTGACTTTCTTGCAAAACCAGGTTTTTTTGTGATAGCTAATTTTGATGTTGTTTCTATAGGTTTTGGTCCCTTGCCTGTTGGGGGTAATTGACCCACCCACACAAGGGAAGTACCATTTTTCTCTGACGTCTTTGGGGAATGCAGGGTGGGCGGAATTTTGTGGATCCACACAGATTCCAGAACATTTCATCACAGAAATTTGAGGAAAATTTGAATTTTTTGCAAATGTTGAGGTTTGCAAGGGATTCTGGGTAACAGAACCTTGTGAGAGCCAGACAAGTCACCCCGTCCTAGATTCCCCTGGGTGTCTAGTTTTCAGAAATGTACAGGTTTGCTAGGTTTACCCAGGTGCCGGCAGAGCTAGGGTTCAAAATCGACAGCTAGGCACTTTGAAAAAAAGGGTCAGTTTTCACTGTGAAAATGTGGTGTGTCCATGTTGCGTTTTGGGCCTTTTACTATTGCGGGCACTAGGCCTACCCACAGAAGTGAGGTTCCTTTTTTCTCAGAAGACTTTGTGGAATACGGGTGGGTGGGATTTTGGGATCCACGCAAATTCCAGAACTTTCCACCACAGAAATGAGAGGAAAATGGAGGGTTTTTGGACAAATTTTGAGGTTTGCAAGGGATTCTGGGTAACAGAACCTAGTGAGAGCCAGACAAGTCACCCCATCCTAGATTTCCCAGGGTGTCCAGTTTTAAAAAATGAATGGGTTTGCTAGGTTTCCCTAGGTGCCGACAGAACTAGGGTTCAGAATCTACAAATAGGCACTTTGCAAAATAGTGTCAGTTTTCACCGTAAAATGTGGTGTTTCCACATTGCGTTTCGGACATTTTACTGTTGTGGGCACTAGGCCTACCCACACAAGAGAGCTACTATTTTTCTCGAAAGACTTTGGGGAACATGGGGTGGGTAGAATTGTGTTAATCCACACAGATTCCAGAACTTTCCACCACAGAAATGTGAGGAAAATCTATTTTTTTTGCAAATGTTGAGGTTTGCAAAGGAGTCTGGGTAACAGAACCTAGGGAGAGCCAGTCAAATTACCCCATACTCCATTTCTCTTTGTGTCTAGTTTTCAAAAATGTATAGGTTTGCTAGGTTTCCCTAGGTGCCGTCAGAGCTAGGGTTCAAAATCTACAGCTAGGCACTTTGAAAAAAAAGGGTCAGTTTTCACTGTGAAAATGTGGTATGTCCACATTGCATTTTGGGCCTTTTACTGTTGCGGTCACTAGGCCTACCCACACAAGTGAGGTACTATTTTTCTAGAAAGACTTTGGACAACGTGGTGAGAGCCAGTCAGGTCACCCCCATCCTGAAGTCCCAATGGTGTCTAGTTTTAAAAAATGTATTGGTTTGCTAAGTTTCCCTAGGTGCCGGCAGAGCTAGGGTTAAAAATCTACTGGTAGGCACTTTGCAAAAAAAGGATCAGTTTTCACTATAAAAAAAGAGTGTGTTCATGTTGCGTTTTTAGCCGTTTCCTGTTGCGGACCCTAGGCCTACCCACACAAGTGAGGTATCATTTTTATCGGGAGACTTAGGGTAACACAGAATTGTAGCACAAATGTTATTACCTATTAACTTTCGATGCATTTCTGCCTTCCAAATGAAAGACAATATTTAAAAAACAAGTCATTTTGAAAAATGACCTATAATTCTCATGCTAGTATGGGAACTCACAATTTCGTAAATGTGCAAATATCTACTGTTTCTAAACTCTATATTTTGGAACTACACCTCCTAGCTGCAATCGGACATGATATGGAATAGTCTTCTAATATTCGCTGCAACAGTTCCCTGAGATAAGAAACCTGACTATTTTAGGGAGAAATGGGCAAATCTTGTTCTTGAGTACCTTACGCAGTATCTTACAGTCTAAATTAAGAGACTAGAGTGAGTGGTACAGAGTGACTCCAGTGGATATTGATGTGGTTTGGGTAGCAGTAGAAGTGTAGTGCCAATGCTTGTTGGTGGCAATGAGCCAATGTCTCACTCCTTATGATGCAGTGCATGCAGTCTTCAGACCACCAATGATTTGTAGAATTCCTGCAACTAGGCCCTTTATCCCTGACTGAGCTTGTCTGCTGTCAACGATGCCTCTGATAGAGAGTCATGTTATCCTGAAATTTGTAGGGGTGCACCATATTCACCGATAGTTCGCACCCATATGTATCTGAGTTGAACTAAGCATTTAATCATTAAAAATGTGGGTGTCATAATGAACAATGTATGTGTAATGCTAGAAAATTAGTTTGTGTTAGTAGAATAGTGCAAACGACATTTAAATGTAACTGCTTATTGCAAGTGTTACATGAATCATTTGTGAGTAAAGTAATGCATTAGGTTAAACGTCTACTATAAAGTTTGCAAGTGTAGGCATATTTAATTGTGCCTTAAAGTAGAGACATGTAATGCTCATAATTGCAACAATTTAATGGTGTAGGTTTGATGTGTAAAGGCCTTAAATGAAGCTTCACATTTTGTTATGGAAGGCCTGTTCGTGGTTTCTTATATTAGCAGAATCGAGAAGGCCTGAAATGTATTTTCCTTGGAAAGGCTCTCAGTTGAATGTAGTCAGCAGATTTGTACGTTCAAGGTTGATTTGTTCACATGCTTTCCGTTGCAGGTGCAAGGGCATTTTCCTTGTTAGTTAAACTGATGCTCTTTGTTTTAGGATTTAGGTATGGAGGAGACCTGTTACAATGTTACAGTTTAAATTGATAATTGGAAGCTCGCTGTAGAAGCCTGGGACCCAAGGACAACTCAACCGTTCTTGGACGAAGCGCAAGTTGTGGAAAATCCCCTGCCAAAGATGTCCATCCAGAGGAGGTGTTTAGGGCGTGTTCTTTCAGTTGTTCATTTTGTATTAGGGACAGTGCCCCGGGGAAAGAGAGTCAGGCGAGGCAGAGAAGGCTGATGAGAGCAGAGAGCTGTTAGGATGGTGAGAGAAGGGATCGATTCTTAGGATGAAGACTTAGATAGTGTCTGACCCATTCCAAAGTGAATGTTCTTCTTAGGAAGACTTCACAAGCTGACACCTTTTCTCAACTTCGTCTGAAGGATGTTATGTAGGGATGTCACCTTAGTGTTAGAGTAGGAACAAAATTAACCAATAAATTTCTCTTTTCCTATAAACTGATGAAGACTAATTTGGATATTGGGGCAGTTGTTGCTTGTTTAATTCTTTTGGAGTTAATTATCCTTTTTACGTTGCATCGAATTAGATTAGTTCGTAAGATGAATTTCGTGTTAATGCCCATGTATTTTTTCAACCTCGTTATGAGTTGCTTGTATACACAGTTATTTTTGGTTTTGTAATAAAACTCCTAAATTGTAAGTTGGAGTCAAGTGATCTTTCCTGAGTCTAAATTGATGAGTCTTATTGATGAAGGTCCATTCTGTGTCTCAGCAGGTGTAGGCTGCCGCTATCCTGCCTGCATCGAGTCTGGATATAGCTGCGAATTCCCGTCAGATGTAA